>NC_084571.2:13085000-13215000 GCF_033978685.3 Nerophis lumbriciformis | reverse complement strand
ATATATATATATATATATATATATATATATATATACATATATATATATATATGCATGCATATATGTATATATATATATATATATATGCCTATATACATATAGGTATATATATATATGCCTATATACATATATATATATATATATATATATATATATATATATATATATATATATATATATATATATATATATATATATATGTATATAGGCATATATATATATATATATACATATATGCATGTATACACATATATACATACATTTATATATACACACACACATATATCAATCAATCAATCAATGTTTATTTATATAGCCCTAAATCACAAGTGTCTCAAAGGGCTGCACAAGCCACAACGACATCCTCGGTACAAAGCCCACATAAGGGCAAGGAAAAACTCACCCCAGTGGGACGTCGATGTGAATGACTATGAGAAACCTTGGAGAGGACCGCATATGTGGGTAACCCCCCCCTCTAGGGGAGACCGAAAGCAATGGATGTCGAGTGGGTCTGACATAATATTGTGAGAGTCCAGTCCATAGTGGATCCAACATAATAGTAAGAGTCCAGTCTATAGTGGGGCCAGCAGGACACCATCCCGAGCGGCAACGGGTCAGCAGCGCAGAGATGTTCCCAGCCGATGCACAGGCGAGCGGTCCACCCCGGGTCCCGACTCTGGACAGCCAGCACTTCATCCATGGCCACCGGACCTGTGCCCCCCCCCCTCCACAAGGAATAGGGGAGCAGAAGAGAAAAGAAAAGAAACGGCAGATCAACTGGTCTAACAGGGGGGCTATTTAAAGGCTAGAGTATACAAATGAGTTTTAAGATGGGACTTAAATGCTTCTACTGAGGTAGCATCTCTAATTGTTACCGGGAGGGCATTCCGTAGTACTGGAGCCCGAATAGAAAACGCTCTATAGCCCGCAGACTTTTGTTTTTTTGGGCTCTGGGAATCACTAATAAGCCGGAGTTCTTTGAACGCAGATTTCATATGGTACAATGCAATCGACAAGATAGGACGGATCTAGACCGTGTAGTATTTTATACGTAAGTAGTAAAACCTTAAAGTCACATCTTAAGTGCACAGGAAGCCAGTGCAGGTGAGCCAGTATAGGCGTAATATGATCAAACTTTCTTGTTCTTGTCAAAAGTCTAGCAGCCGCATTTTGTACCAATTGTAGTCTTTTAATGCTAGACATAGGGAGACCCGAAAATAATACGTTACAGTAGTCGAGACGAGACGTAACGAACGCATGAATAATGATCTCAGCGTCGCTAGTGGATAAAATAGAACGAATTTTAGCGATATTACGGAGATGAAAGAAGGCCGTTTTAGTAACACTCTTAATGTGTGATTCAAACGAGAGAGTTGGGTCGAAGATAATACCCAGATTCTTTACTGATTTGCCTTGTGTAATTGTTTGGTTGTCAAATGTTAAGGTGGTATCATTAAATAAATGTCGGTGTTTAGCAGGACCGATAATCAGCATTTCCGTTTTCTTGGCGTTGAGTTGCAAGAAGTTAGCGGACATCCATTGTTTAATTTCATTAAGACACGCCTCCAGCTGACTACAATCCGGCGTGTTGGTCAGCTTTAGGGGCATGTAGAGTTGGGTGTCATCAGCATAACAATGAAAGCTAACACCGCATTTGCGTATGATGTCGCCTAGCGGCAGCATGTACATACTAAAGAGTGCAGGGCCAAGAACCGAACCCTGAGGAACTCCGCACGTTACCTTAACATAGTCCGAGGTCACATTATTATGGGAGACGCATTGCATCCTGTCAGTAAGATAAGAGTTAAACCACGACAAAGCTAAGTCTGGCATACCAATACGTGTTTTGATACGCTCTAATAAAATATTATGATCGACGGTATCGAAAGCAGCGCTAAGATCAAGAAGCAGCAACATAGATGACGCATCAGAATCCATCGTTAGCAGTAGAACATTAGTCATTTTTGCGAGGGCTGTCTCCGTAGAGTGATTTGCCCTGAAACCGGATTGAAAAGGTTCACAGAGATTGTTAGACACTAAGTGTTCATTTAGCTGCTGTGCGACAATTTTTTCGAGGATTTTCGAAATAAAGGGAAGGTGGGACACCGGTCGGTAGTTTACCATGAGGTCAGGATCAAGGTTAGGTCTTTTGAGCAGAGGATGAATAACCGCTTTCTTGAATGCTAGGGGAACAGTGCCAGAGGAAAGTGATAAGTTTATAATATTTAGCACTGATGGACCTAACAATACAAAAAGCTCCTTGATAAGTTTCCCAGGAAGTGGGTCAAGTAAACATGTTGTTTGTTTTATCCCACTTACGCGCCGTAATAGTTCCTCTAATGTTATTTCATCAAAAAGAGAGAGACTATTTTGTATTGCAGTATCCGTCGTAGATACAGTTGTATCTGTGTTAATAGAACCCAGTTGTAGCTGGGATGCGTTGTCTTTAATCTCCTTTCTAATGAGTTCAATTTTCTTATTAAAGAAATTCATAAAGTCATCTGCCGAGTGGATGGAGCTATTGGGAGGAGTCCCTTGTTGGGTTAGCGATGCTACTGTACTAAACAAAAATTTAGGGTCGTTTTTGTTGAGGCGGATGAGATTTGAGTAATATTTAGCTTTAGCTAAGGTAAGCATGCGTTTATACAATATTAAACTATCACTCCATGCTTGATGGAAAACCTCAAGCTTGGTCGTGCGCCATTTGCGTTCCAACTTTCTACATGATAATTTATGAGCTCTGGTTTCTTCTGTAAACCATGGGGTGCGCCTTTTAGGGGCCCTTTTTTGTTTTAGCGGTGCTATACTATCAATGGTTTTGCGCAGGGCATTGTCAAAGTTGTTAGTTAGGTTATCAATAGAGCCGACATAATTTGGGAATGGTGCCATTACCGAAGGCAGTAGGTCAGCAAGAGTCATCGTTGTGGCAGCATTAATGTTGCGGCTGCTATAGCAGTTATTATTATTATTAGTTTGTTGACAATGAGTCAGAACTTCGAATTTTATAAGGTAATGATCGGACTTTACTTTAGTATACGGGAGTACCATAACTTTGGAGGTGGTGACACCCCTGACCAGCACTAGATCTATCGTATTACCGTTGCGATGCGTAGGTTCATTTATTATTTGTGTAAGACCACAGCTATCAATTATAGTCTGGAGCGCCACGCACTGAGGGTCCGATGGGGTATTCATATGGATATTAAAGTCCCCCATTATGATTATATTGTCTGCGTGCGTCACTAGATCAGCAACGAACTCTGAGAATTCATTGATAAAGTCCGAGTAGGGCCCTGGGGGGCAGTAGATAACAGCCATATCGAGAGGCAGCGGTGCGACAGACCTCATAGTAAGCACCTCAAAGGATTTGTATTTATTATTTAGGTTAGGGGTAAGGTTAAAGTTTTCATTGTATATTAGTGCGACCCCCCCACCCCTTTTAAGGGGACGGGCAATATGCACATTCGTATAGTTAGGAGGAGATGCCTCATTTAGCGCAAAAAAATCGTCTGGTTTGAGCCAGGTTTCGCTAAGACCAATGACGTTAAGATTGTTGTCTCTAATGACCTCATTAACTAATAATGTTTTGGGAGACAATGATCTTATGTTTAAAAAGCCCATATTATAAGTATTGGGCTGTTTTGACGAGTTTTTGTTTAAATTATCCGTAGTAGCAATATTAATAATGTTGCGTTTATTATACGTAGTGCACTTTAAATAGTTTCGACCATATCTAGGAATTGATACGACGGGAATTTTCAGATTGTTTGCTTGATGCTGCGATCGACTGAACGCATCATGATTTGCCACCTCAGTAGAATGCATATCTACCCCTGACACATTCACAACAGAAAACACATTATGTGAGTTGTGTGTTATTCTAAGAAAATTGCTATGCGTACAGGAATTATCCAGCCTGGCGCTGGCTAGTTCTAGCTTAACTGACTCCTCACCTGGACTAGCAGGCTCTGTAATTGCTTGTGACCGGGCTTGCTCTAGTGTAGTTAGTCAAATGTGACTTAAACAGTAGTCTATGTTTTTAGGCAGGATAATGGCACCTTCCTGGTTAGGGTGAAGGCCATCTCTCATCAGCAAGCCTGGTTTGCCCCAGAAAGAGGGCCAATTATCAATAAACGTTAGTCCCTGTTGTCTACAGAAGCTAGCCAGCCACTTGTTAAGCGAGACTAATCTGCTATATCTCTCATCATTGCCTCTCGCAGGCAGAGGGCCAGAGACAATTACTCGATGCCTGGACATCTTTCTAGCGAGATCAGAAGTCCTGGCTTTGTTTCTCTTTGTAATCTCTGACTGTCTCATTCTAGTGTCATTGGAGCCAACGTGTACAACTATATTCGCATAACTAGTGGTGCGATTAGCCTGTCGTACGTGTTTACTAGGCCTGTTGCGAGTTAGCTCCCTAAGATTAGCCTCAATGTCAGGTGCTCTGGCCCCAGGGATGCACTTAATTGTGGCTGGTTTGCTAAGCTTTATGTTTCGGGTGATGGAGTCCCCTATGACTAAGGTGTGGTGCCCGGTAGACTGGGGTGTAGGACTAGCTAAAGACCTAAATCTATTATGCGTCTCAACCGGTACACCGTAGCTTGTAGGCCGCTTAGGACTACTACAGGCTGGGCTAGTTAGCTCGCTACAGCTAACGCTAGCAGATGTGTCCGCAACATCTAAAGTTACGAGATTACTCTGCTTTAACTGGCGGACACGGCCCTCTAGCAGAACCAGCCTCTCCGTGAGTAAGGTGCAAGACGCGCAGGAAGCCATACTCACGGTGTTTTCTGTCACCGAGTGAAGTTCCTGCTGTCTTCCGAGAAGTCCTGGTCACGGTGTGCAGGAGTAGATTCCTTCTGACAGGCGACCGGCGCCGCCTTTCTCCGCGCTAGCTTCGTTAGCTTAGCAGCTAGCTGCTAGCTAGCTGCGGGAGGGGTGGTGAGAAAGAGATCGGGTGATTTGCAAGTTAAATAGTACTACTAAATATGTTGAGAAAGTAATAAAGAAAGCTGCAGAACAATTAAAAGCACACAAATAGAACGATACTTAGCTTTTTCGAAACAGCGAGCAGTCAGCGAGCAGTCACGCACGGTGAACCGGAACCGGAAGTCATATATATATATATATATATATATATATATATATATATATATATATATATATATATATATATATATATATATAATTTGTATACTATTTTTATACAGCAAACACACAAGATATGCAATATTTCCCCCCCAAAAATGTTTCAAAATGGAATATTTGCTATACAGTAATTGTAGCCTTGCATAGGTCAATAATTCATAACATTGATGATTTTGATTTATTATTATATTTTCAGCAATGACAGTTTAAAAAAAAAAAAAAAAAAAAAAAAAAAAACAGCCTGCAAAGCAGCTTTGTGTTGTTTAAGTCAACATTGCAACTTTTTCTTCTTACATATCACCTATTTGATCTTTTATTTCACTGTTTTATGTTTAAAAAAAAAAAAACTGCATTTTTAGAATGTGTTGCGAGACCTTAAACAATTGCTTTGGGTCGCAAGTGGCCCCTGGGCACCACTTTGGACACCTGCGATGTAATGTATGCATTGTAACGTATTTGTCACTAAATCAGCACATCTTCACCCATCTGTGAACGACTGCGGCAGCATTTGGACTGTGAGATCATTAAAACATCAAATGATCTCCTGGAAGAAAACGCTGCTCGATGCCCGCACTGGAGCTTTGCGTCATCGGGGGGAGGGGGGGAGAGAGAGTCACGAGTGGTGCTGATGCTGATGCTGATGCTGGCAGGCTGGACTGCAGTACCAGGTATAACCTGAAGGGGGCAGTGTGGGCCACGCATTGGTCCTGCACAAGTGGGCCAAAGAGCAGCATGCAGTTTAGAAGTTAGATGTTACAGATGTTATAGCTGAGACTATAACAGTTAAATGTTTCTTATTTGCTTTAAGTTTTAGTCATTGTATTATTACTGAAATACACAAAGTCATTCATATAATGCACACCTATCCTGATATCTGCTCTACATGGAGTTCCGCCCCTCTCTCATTTTGCGTGAAGAGACGCATGTAAAATGTCAAATAACGACATGGAATTTTACTTACTATATTCCTAGCTCTTTCCTGCTCCGTCACTGATAAGAAAACAAAGGCAAATGTAATTATTTTAGCCCAAAACATGAATTGTTAATATCATGCTGTAATGAGTGTCAGTCCCTCGAGGTTAACGCAAAGCTCAGACCTACTTCCCATTCCTGTCTACGCCGCTAAGCCTTCTGGGTAATGCAGTACAAAACCTTTACTTCCTAGTTGACATGTATGTATGTATTTAACATTCATTTCTCCGGGGTAAGACATTTGATTTATTTTTTTTTTATTTGCAACGCCGACCTAGCAAAGAGGCAGCATTTACATGTTAGAGATGTTGAAGTGTGATGGTAAACTCTCACTGTTTCTCATTTACTAACAAAAATGTGCTCTATAGATCGCTCTTCAACAGTTCACAAATATTCTTAAGGTGCGATTGTAAATGTGTTGGAACATAAATTAATGTTTAAAGGGGAACATTATCACAATTTCAGAAGGGTTAAAACCATTAAAAATCAGTTCCCAGTGGCTTATTTTATTTTTCGAAGTTTTTTTCAAAATTTTACCCATCGCGCAATATCCCTAAAAAAAGCTTCAAAGTGCCTGATTTTAACCATTGTTATATACACCCGTCCATTTTCCTGTGACGTCACACAGTGATGCCAATACAAACAAACATGGCGCATAGAACAGCAAGGTATAGCGACATTAGCTCGGATTCAGACTCGGATTTCAGCGGCTTAAGCGATTCAACAGATTACGCATCTATTGAAACGGATGGTTGTAGTGTGGAGGCAGGTAGCGAAAACGAAATTGAAGAAGAAACTGAAGCTATTGAGCCATATCAGTTAGAACCGTATACAAGCGAAACCGACGAAAACGACACGACAGCCAGCGACAAGGGAGAAAGCGAGGACGAATTCGGCGATCGCCTTCTAACCAACGATTGGTATGTGTTTGTTTGGCATTAAAGGAAACTAACAACTATGAACTAGGTTTACAGCATATGAAATACATTTGGCAACAACATGCACTTTGAGAGTGCAGACAGCCCAGTTTTCATCAATTAATATATTCTGTAGACATACCCTCATCCGCTCTCTTTTCCTGAAAGCTGATCTGTCCAGTCCAGTTGGAAATGCATCTGCTTTGAGTGTCGCAGGATATCCACACATTCTTGCCATCTCTGTCGTAGCATAGCTTTCGTCGGTAAAGTGTGCGGAACAATTCTTGCCACTTTCGCATCTTTGGGCCACTGGTGCAACTTGAATCCGTCCCTGTTCGTGTTGTTACACCCTCCGACAACACACCGACGAGGCATGATGTCTCCAAGGTACGGAAAACAGTCGAAAAAACGGAAAATAACAGAGCTGATTTGACTCGGTGTTTGTAATGTGTTTGAGAAAATGGCGGATTGCTTCCCGAACAATACTAACGTGGACCCCAACTTGAACAAGTTGAAAAACGTATTCGGGTGTTACCATTTAGTGGTCAATTATACGGAATATGTACTGTACTGTGCAATCTACTCATAAAAGTTTCAATCTATCAATCAAAACGCAGACGCTCGTAAACGTGTAGCTAAAGCTAACGACGCAGGCTTGATTACATTACGATAGCGCGGACATATATGCATAAAAACACTCCTACGGACATCACACACGGGACGGTTGAATACGTTTAGTTATATTGTAAAACTTACAAACGTTGCTTGGAGTGATGAATGAAGAATCCACACGAGTAGAACCGCTATGGACGGCTGGAAAACGAACACTACCTGTAAATGGAGTCAGCACCTGCAGTAAGCAACCCCGTCCATAAGATAACGCCATAGCACAAAAAAATATTTAAAAAAACAAACTGGCTGGTATAGCGAAGAAAAAAAAAATCCCTAAATTAGCTGCACCGTTTACTTAGACGCAGGGTCCAAAGTGAAATAAAGAAGTAGCGGAATTTACGGTAGTCAACATGGTAACGTCAATCCCAAAAACACACAACGACCTACAAACACGAGAGTTGTATTTTAAATCGGACGACCACACTTCTGATTAAATGCAATAAGAAAGCTTCAAAGATGCGAGCGTTTGGAATTTGTGCACGAGGGCATCGTTTGCGTGCGACTTTGTGGCAAAGCGACCGGAGCCTTGCGTTGAAATTCAGGAGGGAAATTAGGATTCATAAAGAAAGTGAAAGAAAAACGAGGCTGATGAACGCTCACAACAACTTGGGAGTTGCAGCCTGGTCATCTGTTTCCAGGTCAGTGTCTCCACGAGGAACCACTGGAGGGCCGTCAGCAGTGAGCGTGTGCATTTGCATCCGTAATGCGTGGATTAGAGCATGGACGTATGAAAAAGTAACGGCAGGGGGAATCATCACTCGCTCGCTGCCCCTTAAGCTTTTATTTGTGTCGTTTTCTTGCCTCCCTTGCACCCTCATCCTCATGCCGCCTCACAGCCGCACTGCTAATAAGTTAGCCGTCACCAGGCATCAGGAGCGGTTTGTCACATTAGCTCGTCGCCGCGACTCTGAGGAGAGCGAAAACGAGCGGCGACCTTGTGGGAGACGCAGCGTCCTGCATCTCAAAGAGCGGGACTTTGCAGCGAGTCGGGTCTCGTGGACGGTTGCTCACGTTAGGAGCCGCCGTCACCGCTTGTCCCGTGTACGCATGACTTCATTAATATATATGTTTCCGCATGATACTGTATATATATATATATATATATATATATATATATATATATATATATATACACACATACATATATGTGTATGGATATACACATATATGTAAGTGTATATATATATATATATATATATATATATATATGTATATATATATATATATATATATATATATATATATATATATATATATATATATATATATATATATATATATATATATATATATATATATATATATGTATGTGTGGGGAAAAAAAATCACAAGACTATTTCATCTCTACAGGCCTGTTTCATGAGGGGGGTACCCTCAATCGTCAGGAGATTTTAATGGGAGCATTCGCATACCATGGTTTATATAGGGCACAGAGTGGGTGGGTACAGACTGGCCTAGGGGCGTGGTGATTGGCTCATGTGTTACCTAGGAGGTGTTTCCGTCTATGGCGGCATGTTGTTACAATTTCGCTGCGCTTGTTGAGGGATGACAGGTCTGGACGGTAAATAATAAACAGTTTCTCTTTCAAGCATAGGTTGCATCTTTTATTACCACTATTGTAAGGTGTGCTGGATGCAAGAATTTGCCATGTTATTGAATATTCAACATTATTGCATTTTTTTCCCCACACATACATATATTGCGCTCTACTACGGTATCGAGCACTATTTTTTGGATAACCTTATTAAGACATATACTCCGCTCCAAATTAACATTTGTTGAGCACTGTACGACGATCAGAAATGGAAAAATTCAACATCGACTACTCCATGAAGAACATTCCCATACCCGCGCAGAATGACTACAAGCTAAGGCTCATAGAAAAGACGGAACACTTCCTAAGAAGAATGCGGTGGAAAGCACATTTTTTCCTCCACCCTGAAACAAAAGGAATGCAAAAGGAAACTTACGGATTCAAATCTACCAAGAACCCACCCACAGTTGAGGAACTAAAGGATTTTGAGAACGACATGCTCAAAATGATACAATCAGTCAAATTCAAGCCAATCCGCAACCCACTCCTCACCAAGCTGAAAAATGACAAGGAGCGCATCAAGAAAGTAAACAACCTCATCATAGCTGCCGATAAAACCACAAACTTCTACAGAATGGACATACCAGAACACCACACCTTACTGGACAGAAGCATCACCAAATCATACAAAAAAGCGCAACCCAATACCTTACAGAACATCCACCTGGAAAATAAAAGGATCGCGGCTGAACTGGACATTGAGGACAGGGTGGACGCCACAGCCAACAAGGAAGCCTTCATCACATTGAAGGATCACAAACCCAACTTCGCAAATAACCCAACATGCCGACTAATAAACCCAACTAAATCTGAAATAGGAAAAATCAGCAAAATAATCCTGGACAGAGTCAACACAAAAATCAAGGACAAAACACCACTCAACCAATGGAGAAATACAGCAGCAGTAATCAAATGGTTCAACAACATCCAAGACAAACAACAGCACAACTTTATCTCCTTTGATATCGAGGAATTTTACCCTTCCATCACGCAAGACCTACTGACTCAAGCACTAGACTTTGCCTCAGACTACGACTCAATCACAGGCAACGAAAGAAACATCATCATCCACGCAAAAAACTCCATTCTCATCCACAACAATACACCATGGCAAAAAAAGAACAATGCAACATTTGACGTCACTATGGGAAGTTTTGACGGAGCAGAAACGTGTGAACTCGTTGGGAGTTTCCTCCTCTCCCAGCTCGCTAGACTCAATCTGAACCTTGGTATTTACCGTGATGACGGACTGGCAGTGTGTCGCGCCTCGCCAAGGAGCAGCGAGAATACCAAGAAGCGCATATGCCAAATTTTCAAAGAGAACGGCCTACGGATCACGATTGAAGCCAACAAGCAAACCGTCAACTTCCTTGACGTCACTTTCAACCTGAGAAATAACAGCTACCAACCATTCACGAAACCCAACACAACACTCCAATACGTGCACCATGACAGCAACCATCCACCCACCACCACGAAAAGAATACCTACCGGAATCAATAAAAGGCTATCGATGCTGTCATCCAGCAAAGCTGAATTTGACCAAGCAACCCCCCCGTACCAAAAAGCCCTTGATGAAAGCGGATACAATTTCACCCTCACCTATGAACCCACGCCAGGAAACCAGCCAAAAAAGAACAGAAAACGAAGCGGCATCATCTGGTACAACCCCCCATACAGCAAAAACATCTCAACGAACATTGGACACAAATTCCTCAATCTGATTGACAAACACTTTCCCAAAGACAACAACCTAAGAAAAGTATTCAACAAGAACAACATCAAATTGAGCTACAGCTGCATGAACAATATACGACAAATCATCTCAAACCACAACAAAACAATTGCCAATGAGCCGTCGACCCCCAGTCAGAACGACTCCAAAACCAACAAAGCATGTAACTGTCGAAAGAAACCTGATTGCCCTCTCAACGGGGGGTGCTTACAAACATCAGTTGTCTACCAATCTAAGGTAATACGCAAGGACATTAACACATCCGACACATATGTAGGATTAACCGAGGGTGAATTCAAAACCAGATGGAACAACCACAAGGCTTCTTTCAGGAACAAAAACCTGCGAAATACCACAGAACTCAGCAAACACATTTGGGACCTCAAAGACAATAATGTTGAATATTCAATAACATGGCAAATTCTTGCATCCAGCACACCTTACAATAGTGGTAATAAAAGATGCAACCTATGCTTGAAAGAGAAACTGTTTATTATTTACCGTCCAGACCTGTCATCCCTCAACAAGCGCAGCGAAATTGTAACAACATGCCGCCATAGACGGAAACACCTCCTAGGTAACACATGAGCCAATCACCACGCCCCTAGGCCAGCCTGTACCCACCCACTCTGTGCCCTATATAAACCATGGTATGCGAATGCTCCCATTAAAATCTCCTGACGATTGAGGGTACCCCCCCTCATGAAACAGGCCTGTAGAGATGAAATAGTCTTGTGATTTTTTTTCCCCACACATACATATATTGCGCTCTACTACGGTATCGAGCACTATTTTTTGGATAACCTTATTAAGACATATATATATATATATATATATATATATATATATATATATATATATATATATATATATATATATATATATATATATATATATATATATATATATATATATATATATATATATATATATATATATATATATATATATATATATATATATATATATATATATATATATATATATATATTACCATTCATAATAACATGTACTATTTACATATTATCATTTTAAGCATACAGCGGCACACTCATTTCGACGTTCGCTTTTTTTCTCCGACAACAACACTACTAATCATGGCAGACTTCATGAGAGACAACAAACTTAATCAAACATCACTTACTGTACAAGGTCTGCAGTCACTAGTCAACTGACATATTCCAGTTTGGATGAAGAAGGACTCATAATCCCCGCAAAGCATCTGTTTGTGTTTTTTCCCCCATTTCCGTGTCTGAAGTAGGCGCCAAAGTAGACCGATTTGTCAGATTATGTCTACAACCTTCTACTATCAAGGTTAGAGGCATTATTTATGATCTAGAATACACTTTCACGGGCTCAGAGGCGGGAAAGCAGCTCACCAGCTGATGATGTCTATATAGCAGCATAAGCTAGTTAGCTCTCTGTGATCACAGATAAATAGTTTGTCTGCGTTAGCGCTTATAATAACAATATTACTAATACTTGGTTAATATTCCGGTCACAAAATGTAAATGGAGTATTGTTGGTGGTATTTGGTAGTTGTATGTAACTGTATATATATATATATATATATATATATATATATATATATATATATATATATATATATATATATATATATAACAAATAAACAATTATGTAATACAAAACTATGTCTGTCTGTAAATAAATAAATACTAACACACCCCTTTTCATTGTATTTGCACATGTTTAATGAAAACTATTTTCAATATAGCCTTGAGTGAAGAAACATCCATACATTACCTGCACTGTTTTATACGCCGCAGGGTAGGGAAAAAGTAGCGATTTATAGTCCGGAATTTACTGTACTTTGCATAATGAAAAGTCTTTTGTTTTGACTATTTTGAAAATCAAAGCAAACTGTGACCTGTGCCATGAACACGACATGGGCAGCAGTCAGAAAAAGACGCTATAGTTCAAATGTTTTGTCCAGGACACAATAACAATAATGATTAGGGATGTCCGATAATGGCTTTTTGCCGATATCCGATGTTCCAATATTGTCCAACTCTTTAATTACCGATACTGATATCAACCGATACCGATATCAACCGATATATGCAGTCGTGGAATTAACACATTATTATGCCTAATTTGGACAACCAGGTATGGTGAAGATAAGGTACTTTAAAAAAAAATGAATACAATAAAATAAGATAAATAAATTAAAAACATTTTCTTGAATAAAAAAGTAAGTAAAACAATATAAAAACAGTTACATTGAAACTAGTAATTAATGAAAATTAGTAAAATTAACTGTTAAAGGTTAGTACTATTAGTGGACCAGCAGCACGCACAATCATGTGTGCTTACGGACTGTATCCCTGCAGACTGTATTGATATATATATTGATATATAATGTAGGAACCAGAATATTAATAACAAAAAGAAACAACCCTTTTGTGTGAATGAGTGTGAATGAGTGTAAATGGGGGAGGAAGGTTTTTTGGGTTGGTGCACTAATTGTAAGTGTATCTTGTATTTTTTATGTTGACTTAAAAAATAAATAAATACAAAAACGATACCGATAATAAAAAAAACGATACTGATAATTTACGACATCGGACATCTCTAATAATGATTTAAAAAAACGCAGCTCAACAGGCAACAAAAGGGACAGATGATACAATTGTGAGTATCGATGCCATGTCTGTGTGTCATCAATCAGAGCAGATTGTGCCATCCACCTTACAGATATGTTTCCTTTCAGCCATATCTGCAAACACTTAAGAGCATTTCATCTCTGAATCATCCAGATGCTAATGTCTGGCACGGGCATTAAAACATTTTTTTTTTTTTTAAATGCTGCAATCCATCACCATCTAAGAGCGTTAATTGTGCAATGAAATGAGGTGCAGACGGCAACATGGTATTCTAACGCAGAAGCCTGGAACACACAAGTCAAATCTGAGCATTCTCATTCCGGAAGGGTCAGTTTGTGTGCGTTTGCTTCCAGGGGAGAAAAACAAACGCTGATTGAACCACAAATCGGACAATGAATACCAATCTCTGGACTCCAAATGAGTTTCTCCTCCTTACCCTTTTTGTGACGAGACTTTTAGTAGCAGCACACACGCACACACACACACACACACACACACACACCCCCACACCCACACACACACACACACACACACACACACACACACACACACACACACACACACACACACACACACACACACATACTGGTTATCATTTGGAATGGGGACCAAGTTTTTGATCATCACTTGTGGGGACCACCCTTTCTACAGGTTGTGGAGGCATAAAACAAATTTGGTCAAAAGGCCACTGCCCGGTTAGCTCATACACATCTTTAAAGGGGAACATTATCACAATTTCAGAATGGTTAAAACCATTAAAAATCAGTTCCCAGTGGCTTATTATATTTTCCGAAGTTTTTTTCAAAATTTTACCCATCACGCAATATCCCTAAAAAAAGCTTCAAAGTGCCTGATTTTAACCATCGTTATAAACACCCGTCCATTTTCCTGTGACGTCACATAGTGAAGCCAACACAAACAAACATGGCGGAAAGAACAGCAAGCTATAGCGACATTAGCTCGGATTCAGACTCGGATTTCAGCGGCTTAAGCGACTCAACAGATTACGCATGTATTGAAACGGATGGTTGTAGTGTGGAGGCAGGTAGCGAAAACGAAATTGAAGAAGAAACTGAAGCTATTGAGCCATATCGGTTTGAACCGTATGCAAGCGAAACTGACGAAAACGACACGACAGCCAGCGACACGGGAGAAAGCGAGGACAAATTCGGCGATTGCCTTCTAACCAACGATTGGTATGTGTTTGTTTGGCATTAAAGGAAACTAACAACTATGAACTAGGTTTACAGCATATGAAATACATTTGGCAACAACATGCACTTTGAGAGTGCAGACAGCCCAGTTTTCATCAATTAATATATTCTGTAGACATACCCTCATCCGCTCTCTTTTCCTGAAAGCTGATCTGTCCAGTTTTGGAGTTGATGTCAGCAGGCCAGGGAAGCTAGGGTCGATATTCTTCTCTTGATCATCTTCGGTGGCATAAGGGACGGTGTGAGCCAAGACATCCAGGGGGTTTAGCTCGCTCGTCTGCGGGAACAAACTGCCGCCATTGCTTGCCGTGCTACCGAGGTCCTTTGTCCCTGAATTGCTCACACACTCCGGCAGATTCAATGGGGGTCTGGCGGCAGATTTCTTTGACTTTATCGTTGGAAATGCATCTGCTTTGAGTGTCGCAGGATATCCACACATTCTTGCCATCTCTGTCGTAGCATAGCTTTCGTCGGTAAAGTGTGCGGAACAAACGTCCAATTTCTTGCCACTTTTGCATCTTTGGGCCACTGGTGCTACTTGAATCCGTCCCTGTTCGTGTTGTTACACCCTCCGACAACACACCGACGAGGCATGATGTCTCCAAAGTACGGAAAACAGTCGAAAAAACGGAAAATAACAGAGCTGATTTGACTCGGTGTTTGAGAAAATGGCGGATTGCTTCCCGATGTGACGCCAAGTTGTGACGTCATCGCTCCGAGAGCGAATATTAGAAAGGCGTTTAATTCGCCAAAATTCACCCATTTAGAGTTCGGAAATCGGTTAAAAAATATATGGTCTTTTTTCTGCAACATCAAGGTATATATTGATGCTTACATAGGTCTGGTGATAATATTCCCCTTTAAATCTCTGGATTGATGAAGTAATGTGCTGATCATTCTTACTCGGGACCCTGGGGAAAAAGAGTTAATATGGTTCATGGGGACCAAATTTAAATAATTTTGCATAATTCACACAAATTTGTACATGACTACTGAGGACCATTTAAAAAAAAAAAGAAGTTCAAATTAAATATGACATGATCCTCAGAATACAGCACTACAGCTGTCCTATTATAGGAAGTTTCACCACTTTCATGTTAAAGCAAATCCTGCATCTTCTGTGACATTACTGACAACTGCTATTTAGCAGTAATGAAGTTGTCAACTACAGCCCGATGAGGGGGCTGCTGTGCAAATGTCTCAGACTCAAACTAACCAGTAAACATGTTTTATGGGCCAAAGCTTAAAAATCACTTAGGCATCTTCAGAATGGATCTGACTATCATTTAAAAAGGTTTCCCTTTAGGGGACCTGTTTTTTTGTCCCCATACCGTCAGAGGTCCCCTAAAGGTGACTGTGTAAACAGAGCGATGTCCCCATTAAGTAAGCATTGCCAGAACATACACACACACACACACACACACACACACACACACACACACACACACACACACACACACACACACACACACACAGACACACACACACACACACACACACGCACACACACACACAGCCAGATGAGTTCGTCCTGACATTATTGTTGCATTTTGCATGCATCCTTACTTACATCAACATGCCCATAAGTGCATGACTGAATGAATGAATGAATGAATGTGAATGATGAACTCGGTGCTTCTCAATTATTTAATGTAGGAAGAAGAAAACATTTTTGCATCCTCCCTACTGATCGCCGCGAATACAACTTGTATTATCTGTCTATAAAACTGTTATAAGTACACCTCTGCATTACACTGCATCCTTAATACCATTGAAGAAGAGAAACAAAATGCAAAAAGAACAAATATTGATCAACTTACAAAGAATAACTTTATTAACATTGGTTTTAATTATGTAAAATACAAGGTTTAATGTGCATGAATTTGCCTGCGATTAAAAAAATGAATACTCACTGAAACTATAAATATTGTTGACAGACTTCAACCATTTGATACTAATAAAAAACAAAATAAACTGTATAAATCAGGGGTGTCCAAACGTTTTGACTGGGGGGCCGCATTGGGCTTGAAGAAAAACTTTTTGTT
This sequence comes from Nerophis lumbriciformis, assembly GCF_033978685.3. Classification (NCBI taxonomy): domain Eukaryota; kingdom Metazoa; phylum Chordata; class Actinopteri; order Syngnathiformes; family Syngnathidae; genus Nerophis; species Nerophis lumbriciformis. Next base: position 13,198,079 of record NC_084571.2, on the reverse strand, counting down.
AAGCCGCTAATAGCTACCTGAGCAGTCCTCATTGACAAAGACAGACCACGCTGAAAAGTTAACAATAGGTACAAAAATAAAATGTCTCATTAAAAACTAGAACATTAGCATTGAAATTCTGATGGGCCTGCTATCTGTGCCTTGGATCTCTGGCCGGGGGTCGCTGGAAGCCGGCATACTTTTGAGATGGTGCCGAGGGTCCGAATCCGTGAGTTTTAGGTGTAACCGTACAAAATGAGCTCCGGGGGTAGCATAAAACGTTAGCATGCTAACGTTGAAGACCTAACACTTAGCATGTTGGCTAAAGTTTTCATGCTAACAGTTACCTTGTTTCACATACCAAGTTATATGACTCTAAGGTTGCAGAAGTAGAGAAAAAAGTGTAAAATTAGTCAGCATGCTAATGTTAGCTTGCTAGCATGCTAAGGTTTGAATGCTAACAGTTAACAAGTGTCACATACCAAGTCATATGACTTTGGGGTAAACAATTGCAAAACTAGCTCAAAAAGATAGCATGCCAAGCTAACGTTGGCATGCGAACAGTTAGCGTGTGTCACATACCAAGTTGTATGATTCTAAGGTGTATGGCTGCGGAATTAGGGAACAACGTGTAAAAATAGCGGAAAAAGTCAGCATGTTTTTGTGTTTTCTGAGATTGTAAAGTGTTTTGGCGTTTGAGACTTCTTTAGTTTTTGTCTTTTCTGAAATTGTAAAGTATTTAGTCCTTTGTGTTTTCTGAGATTATAAAGTGTTTTGTCTTTTGTTTTTTGTGTTTGTGGGACTATACAATGTTTTGTCTTTTGTTCTTGTGCTTTCTGAGATTATAAATTGCTTCGGCTTTTGTGTTTTCTGAGATCCCAACGTGTGACTCTGGAGTAAACGATTGCAAAACTAGCTCAAAAAGATAGCATTCTAGCAAGCTAACGTTAGCATGCGAACAGTTAGCATGTGTCACACATACCATGTTGTATGACTCTAAGGTGTATGGCTGTGGAATTAGAGAACAAAGTGTCAAAATTGCGGGAAAAAGTCAGCATGTTTTTGTGTTTTCTGAGATTGTGTGTTTTATCTTTAGTTTTTTTGACATTGTTAAGTATTTTGTTTTTGTGTTTTCTAATATTGTAAAATGTTTTGTATTTTGTTCTGGTGTTTTCTGAGATTATAAATTGCTTCTGCTTTTGTGTTTTCTGAGATCGCAAAGTGTGAGTTTGGGGTAAACGATTGAAAAACTAGCTAAAAAAATAGCATGCTAGCAAGTTAACGTTAGCATGCGAACAGTTATCATGTATTACATACCAAGTTATATGACTCTAAGGTGTATGGCTGTGGAATTAAAGAACAACGTGTACAAATAGCGGAAAAAGTCAGCATGTTTTGGTCTTTTCTAATTTTGTAAAGTGTTTTGTCTTTTGTATTTTTTTGTGTTTGCTGAGACATAAAATGTTTTGTCTTTTGTTCTGGTGTTTTCTGGGATTATAAATTGCTTCGGTTTTTGTGTTGTCTGAGATCGCAAAGCTTGACTCCGGGGTAAGCGATTGCAAAACTAGCTCAAACAAATAGCACGCTATCAAGCTAAAGTTAGCATGTGAACAGTTAGCATGTGTCGCATACCAAGTTATATGACTCTAAGGTGTATGGCTGCGGAATTTGGAGAACAACGTGTAAAAATAGCGGAAAAAGTCAGCATGTTTTAGACTTTTCTGAGACTGTAAAGTTTTTTTTGTCTTTTGTTTTTGTGTTTTCTGAGATTGTAAAGTGTTTTGTCTTTTGTTTTTGTCTTTTCTAATATTGTAAAGTGTTTTATCTTTTGTTTTTGTCTTTTCTGACATTGTAAAGTGTTTTTTTATTTTGTTTTTGTCTATTCTGAGATTTTAAAGTGTTTTGTCCTTTGTTTCTGTCTTTTCTAATATTGTAAAGTGTTTTGTCTTTTCTGAGATTATAAAGTTGTTTCTTTTGTTTTTGTGTTTTGTGACATTGTAAAGTTTTTTTTGTCTTTTGTTTTTGTCTATTCTGAGAGTGTAAAGTGTTTTATCTTTTGTTTGTCTTTTCTGACATTGTAATGTGTTTTGTCTTCTGTTTTTGTCTTTTCTGACATGTTAAAGTGTTTTGTCTTTTGTTTTAGTCTTTTCCTGACATTGTAAAGTGTTTGTTTATTAATTTTTTTGTCTATTCTGAGATTGTAAAGTGTTTTGTCCTTTTTTTCTGTCTTTTCTAATATTGTAAAGTGTTTTGTCTTTTCTGAGATTGTAAAGTGTTTCTTTCTTTTGTTTTTGTGTTTTCTGACCTTGTAAAGTGTTTTTGTCTTTTGTGTTTTCTGAGCTTATAAATTGTTCCGGCTTTTGTTTTTGGTGTTTTCTGAGATTGCAAAGTGTTTTGTCTTTGTTTTTTTGTCAGGCTTGGACGAAGGAAAGGACTCAGATGCAGAGATGGGATTCTTAATAAAGCTTTTATTTTGAAAACTCTTTAACCTCCAGAGCAGAGTATATTCAATTACTATGAGTCACAAAATACAGACAGCGAAAAAAGGTTCCAAAAAGGGATCAACCGAAAATCACTCCAAAAGGAGGAAATAGTAAAATAAAGACAAACTATATTTAGCGCCCTATCTGCTATAAAAACTTTAACAAAAAACGCTCCAACAGGAGGAAGAAAATAATGACTATAAAAATGACTACTCTAATATTATTCTAATAAATGTAAACAAAAAATCACTCAAAAACTTTGAGGAAGGAAGATCATTAGGAAAAAAAATCATAACTCACCACTGCGGTTGAAAAAAGGCTAGATAACAAAAGTCGCTCTGAGGGAGGAGAAAAAGTCAACTCAAAATTACAGCGTGGGAATTTCTGGATCCAAGGAAGTAGACGTGGGACGAGGCAAGGCATGGACATGAACATGAACTGGTTGCTAGACAGGCACGAAAGCTCGAGACAATCTGGCACAGAACAAGAGGAGGCATGGGCTTATATGGAACATGAGGGTAATAGGGAACAAGTGGAAACAATCAAGGGTCAGGGATGACGTCAGACTGGTGACATAAGAGGAAGGACCCGTGATCGCGGTGTGACATTTTTTGTGTTTTCGGTAAAAGTCAGCATGTCATTGTGAGAAAAAACAAGTACAGTGTCCAATTAAAAAAGCTTCTCCGCCTTTTAAAATGGCCTGAAATTCCCCCAATGCGATCAGTTCAGGTAGCCTCAGAACCCAAACTGATCACTTCAACGTTTTTTCTCATTGAACGTGATACAGTTGTGCTTTTCTCACAAATATGTGAACAAATATTTTTATTGATATATATATATACCTCGAAAAACAGGTCTCGTATTCATTGTGGTTTTATCCTTCATTCGATACATTCACCAGACATTTAGATCAACCTGAGCAAGCGAACAGCCTCCAAAAAAACAGCTGGATGAACATGAGCACGATAAAACATCATCATGAATATAGATTGGTATTATGTTCATTAAAAATGCAGCATATGGTGCTTATTTTCCCGATCTAACCTCGCCGTTGTTGTATTAACATTTGAAAAAGCAGTCATCTCCCTTCTGTCCCTAATACGATGGAACCTCCAAGTGAAGTCAAGATACAGATTTTAGACTTCTACCTTCTGAGTACACTGAATAAAGTGTGAAAAGAAAAATGTATATTAAAAAATAACACAACGGTAATATACACTATATTGCCAAACGTATTTTGCCACCCATTCAAATGATGAGAATCAGGTGTATAAAACCAAGCACTTAGGCATGGAGACTGTTTCTACAACCATTTGTGAAAGAATGGGCCGCTCTCAGTGATTTCCAGCGTGGAACTGTCATAGGATGCCACCTGTGCAACAAATCCAGTCGTGCAATTTCCTCGCTCCTAAATATTCCAAAGTTAACTTTATCATAAAAAAAGTGAAGAGTTTGGGAACAACAGCAAGTCAGCCACCAAGTGGTAGGCCATGTAAACTGACAGAGAGGTCTGCATAGTGCAAAGACTTTCTACACAGTCAGTTGCTACAGAGCTCCAAACTTCATGTGACCTTCCAATTAGCCCACGTACAGTACGCAGAGAGCTTCATGGAATGGGTTTCCATGGCCGAGCAGCTTCATCTAAGCCATACATCACCAAGTCCAATGCAAAGCGTAAGTTGCAGTGGTGTAAAGCACGTTGCCACTGGACTCTAGAGCAGTGGAGACGCCTTCTCTGGAGTGATGAATCACGCTTTTCCTTCTGGCAATCTGAGGGACCAGTCTGGGTTTGGAGGTTGCCAGGAAAACGCTACATTTCGGACTGCATTGTGCCGAGTGTAAAATTTGATGGAGGGGGAATTATGGAGTGGGGTTGGTTTTCAGGAGTTGGGCTTGGCCCCTTAGTTCCAGTGAAAGGAACTTTGAATGCTCCAGGATACCAAAACATTTTGGACAATTCCATGGGATGGCACTTCAAGTTCAAATGTGAGTAAAGGCAGGTGGCCAAATACTTTTGGCAATATAGTGTATGTCAAGACATCATGATATCAGGCTATTGGTACGTTTACCAAGGGGACCGGGGCCCCTCATTACGGTCGTCTGGGAGTTCAAAAGAGAAAAGACCGAAAGACAAAACAGTTTTACAATTTCTGCTCTTAAATGTTTTCGGGTGGTCAGATTCACTTCAGTCTGGCTCGGTCTCCAGCTCCTTTAAACATGTTGAGGTCTTTGAAAGTCTCATGTGGGTCCTATAAATTACCGGCTCATATCAAAACTTCCCTTCAGGTCAAAAATCATGAAAACATTTAGTACCGTATTTTCCGCACCATAAGCCGCCCTGGGTTATAAGCCGCGCCTTCAATGAACGGCATATTTCAAAACTTTGTCCACCTATAAGCCGCCCCGTGTTATAAGCCGCATCTAACTGCGCTAAAGGAATGTCAAAAAAACAGTCAGATAGGTCAGTCAAACTTTAATAATATATTAAAAACCAGCGTGATGTGGACGCGCATGGAGTCGTATATCAACATGGACGGAGCTGCGTGAAAAAAGCCACCCGGCTTCTTCGCGTAAACTTACCTTAACCACTCGCTCATCTTTTCTTCATCCATCCATCCCTTCGAGTTAGCTTTTATGATGACACCGGCTGGAAAGGTCTCTTTTGGCAAGGTCTTCCTTTTGAATATCACCATGGGTGGAAGTTTCTGGCCATTAGCATGGCAAACTAGAACCACAGTGAAGGATGACTTCTCATTCCCTGTGTTGCGAATATTCACCGTACGTGCTCCCGTTATATCCACAGTGCGGTTCACAGGAATATCAAAAGTCAGTGGAACCTCGTCCATGTTGATAATGTTCTCTGGCCGGATCTTTTTTTCAGCTATCTTGTTTTTACAATATGCACGGAAAGTAGCCAGCTTTTCTTGAAAGTCTTTAGGCAGTTGCTGTGAAATAGTAGTCCGTGTGCGGATGGAGAGATTGCGTCTTTTCATGAACCGGAAACCTGTCGCTTAGTAGGAGCCATTTTGTGGTCTTTACAGATGTAAACACACAAAGGAAATGAAACGTAATATCCGCGCGCTTCTTCTTCTTCTATGGGGGCGGGTGGTTGCTTACAGTAGAAGAAGAAGCGCTTCCTGTTCTATGGGGGCGGGTGCTTACCTTGGCGGTTGCTTGCGTCGAAGAAGAAGCACTTCCTCTTCTACGGGGAAAAAAGATGGCGGCTGTTTACCGTAGTTGCGAGACGAAACTTTATGAAAATGAATCTTAATATTAATCCATATATAAAGCGCACCGGGTTATAAGCCGCACTGTCAGCTTTTGAGTAAATTTGTGGTTTTTAGGTGCGGCTAATAGTGCGGAAAATACGGTAGCTAAGCAGATAACTTATTTTTTGGCTTTTTGGCTTTAGGTCAATGCAGTCCACTGAAACTGCTCTTTTGAAAGTTTCCAGTGACGTGACGATGGCCGCTACTCTGGTCAAAAGACAAAACACTTTACAATCTCAGAAATTGTAAAGTGTTTTGTCTTTCGTTTTTGTGTTTTCTGAGATTGTAAATTGCGTCGGCTTTTGTTTTTGTGTTTTTCAGATTTTAAAGTGTTTTGTCTCTTGTCTTTTCTGAGATTGTAAAGTGTTTTGTCTTTTGTTTTTGGGTTTTCTGAGATTGTAAAGTTTTCTGTCCTTTTTTTTGTTTGTTTTCCGAAATTGTAAAGTGTTTTGTCTTTCATTTTTTGTGTTTTCCGAATTTGTAAAGTGTTTTGTCTTTCATTTTTGTGTTTTCCGAATTTGTAAAGTGTTTTGTCTTTCGTTTTTGTGTTTTCTGAGATTGTGAAGTGTTTTGTCTTTTGTGTTTTCTGAGATTATAAAATGCTTTGGCTTTTGATTTTGTGTTTTCTGAGATTGTAAAGTTTTCTGTCCTTTTTTTTGTGTGTTTTCCGAAATTGTAAAGTGTTTTGTCTTTAATTTTTTGTGTTTTCCGAATTTGTAAAGTGTTTTGTCTGTCATTTTTGTGTTTTCCGAATTTGGAAAGTGTTTTGTCTTTTGTTTTTGTGTTTTCTGAGATTGTGAAGTGTTTTGTCTTTTGTGTTTTCTGAGATTATAAGATGCTTTGGCTTTTGATTTTGTGTTTTCTGAGATTGTAAAGCTTTCTGCCCTTTTTTTTGTGTGTTTTCCGAAATTGTAATGTGTTTTGTCTTTCATTTTTGTGTTTTCTGACATTGTGAAGTGTTTTGTCTTTTGTGTTTTCTGAGATTATAAGATGCTTTGGCTTTTGTTTTTGTGTTTTCTGAGATTGTAAAGTTTTCTGTCCTTTTCTTTGTGTGTTTTCCGAAATTGTAAAGTGTTTTGTCCTTCATTTTTTGTGTTTTCCGAATTTGTATTTTGTCTGTCATTTGTGTGTTTTCTGAGATTGTAAAGTGTTTTGTATTTTGTGTTTGTGTTTTCTGAGATTATAAAATGCTTCGGTTTTTGTTTTTGTTTTTTTCTGAGATTGTAAAGTGTTTTGTCTTTTGTGTTTTCTGAGATTATAAGATGCTCCGGCTTCCTTTTTTTTGTGTGTTTTCCGAAATTGTGAAGTGTTTTGTCTTTCGTTTTTGTGTTTTCCGAATTTGTAAAGTGTTTTGTCTTTTGTTTGTGTGTTTTCCGAGATTGCAAAGCATTTTTTTTCTCTTGTTAGTGTTTTCTTAGACTATAAATTGCTTTGGTTTTTGTTTTTTCCTAAGATTATAAAGTATTTTGTCTTTTATTTTTGTCTTTTCTGAAAATGTAAAGTGTTTTTTGTCTTTTGTTTTTGTGTTCTCTGTCATTGTAATTTGTGTCATGAAATGTTAAGTGTTTTGAACTGCCAGGCCACCGTACATCACCTATTTAGAACACATACAGAAAACGCACAAACCGTTTCAGATGTATTTAAGTATGTGCACAAATTCTAGCACATTTCCTTTTTAGGTCCCAATCAATGCGGAATTGAGCGCACATGTTGGAGTGCAGCTGTCCACTCCGTCTCCATGGCACCACAAATAATTTTTAAATTAGGCATGTGCCTGAGATCCCACACTCTGCAGGATTCACTGACAAGGAGTGGGAGGCGCTTCTTGCTGAAGTGAAGGCGTGTCAAGATATACTTTTTGGCTGAGTGGGAAAATGTGTGCCAGGCTGTCAATGCTGTGGAATCAGAGAGTCGCACACAGGAACAAATAAGAAGTAAGTCAGGAAAAAGGTGAAGAAAAAGATGGATGTGGCCAAAACAGATGAGGGGACTGGAGATAAAGTGGTTCTCGCCCCGTTTGAAAAGATACGGAAAACTTTACACGTTGTGGGTGACTCTGATTACCCCCAAGAGAAAACTACCTCGAGGTAAAGTTGCAATTTTCAATGCTAACAAAGAAACTGACTCAAAAAATGCTCCAACCTAAGTAAAATAAGGCTCTACTTTTTCCAAAACAAATATTGATGCTAATATACATTGGTTTTGCTATTGACATGCATTAGCGATTTTGCATGGCGATTTCAACACCTCCAAATTTGTTAATGAAAACTACAACCGGGATGCACGTTACAATCCAACAGCTGGTGCGTAATAAGTACAACACTTACATTATCAACACTTTTTAGGGCGCAACAAAGGACTGACCTGACACGCCTTAAGCTGTACACGACTGCCATCCAACGTCTTGGACTTGCAACTGTAACTGCAACTTAATGTCGTACTTGCAAATGAGACTCAGAAATGTTCAAATCAACTAAGATATCAACAATTCTGTACAGCAGTTATCACAATCAGCGCATTTTTAAATGTTGCAATAAAAAAATGAGATTATTATGGGTCTGCTGCAATGCCAGCGCCCATTCACTGTTACAGCAGCAGCCCATATTTCTATTGCTCATACTTCAAACTTTATTCTTCATATTATTATAATTCCAACACATTTCTCTTACCGCCACTACAAGACGAACCGGCCTACATACCGCCACATATAATATACCGTCGGAAAGGTCTCGTTTGCGCCAATGGCGTAAATCTAAATTGGGAACATTTTGTGTTACCATGGCAACGCTATTCCTGAATAAACAAAAACACTTTTTGTTTAATATGAGACCTACCGCCTAACGAACCCCCACATATGTTGTACCGTCGGAAAGGTATCGTTCGTGCCAATGGGCGTAGTTTAAATTGGGAACATTTCAAGTTACCATGGTGACGCTATTCACGAATAAACAAAAACATGGGCCAATTGAAAGGGAACACACCTTTATAATGGCAAATATTTCCAGTACACCTGCAAGATTGCCTCCCCTTGTAGCTCAGCCATTCTTTCACGTAGCTCATTTTGTTCACACTACTTTAACCATGGCTAAAAAGTTTTGACGTCCAATGTTTGGTTTTGGCTGGATGGCCATCCGAGTGAGTATGGCGATTTCCCACGACCCCCCCAGCCAGAGGTCCAGGGCACAGATAGCAGGCCCATTAAAATTTCCAATGGAATTTTCTAGTTATTTCTTAACACACACAAAAGTACCAAAAATTGGTACATTTCAGTTCCGGTATCGATTCCCGGGATCCGGGAATTGGTACTGTTCAAATGTGAACTGTAGTTTTAGTAGACCAGGCCCAGTTTTCCTATATTCTCTGGTAAGGCTACAAAAATATATCAACATAATAAGACTTTTAAGTCTTTTCGATGCATGTTTTATCACAAAGATGTGCATTGTCGACCTTCATAGGAACATCACTTACAAACGTGACTTTGAATCTTTAATGTCTTTTTTTGTCGTCTAACATCTCGCTCACAAAGTCAGCTTCCGCCTTTGAGCGGTCCCTCCTTTATCTGAACGCACTTCGGGTCCCTCGGCTGTCGAAGCCATTTGGCAAAGAACACGACAGGAATGAAAAGTGTATGACCACAGTACGGAAACGTGTTCGAGTCATTTTATTCATCTCCGTGAAACTTAAAAAAATAAAATTAATTCCAGAGCGTCAATGACCTTAGAGTCATATAACTTGGTATGTGACACATGCTAACTGTTCGCATGCTAATATTAGCTTGCTAGCATGCTGTCTTTTTGAGCGAGTTTTGCAATCGTTTACCCCAGAGTCACACTTTGCGATCTGGGAAAACACAAAAAACAAAACACTTAACAATGTCAGAAAAGACAAAAACCAAAGACAAAACACTTTACGATCTCAGAAAACACAAAAACATGCTGACGCTATTTTTACTCGTTGTTTTCTAATTCCACAGCCATACACCTTAAAGTCATATACTTTGGTATGTGACACATGCTAACTGTTCACATGCTAGCTTTTCGCATGCTAACTGTTCGCATGCTAACATTAGCTTGCTTACTTTTTCAGCTAATATTACACTTTTTTCTCTACTTCCGCAGCCATACACCTTAGAGTCATATAACTTTGTATGTGAAACAAGGTAACTGTTAACATGATGACGTTAGCACACATGCTAAGTGTTAGCATTTTAATGTTAGCATGACAATTTTTTAGGGTAGCTCTGGAGCTCATTTTGAACGGTAAATACGTAGTTTGGGAAGACAAGCTCATCATTATTGCCCTGCAGAGGAGACATTGATTGATTGATTGATTGATACGTTTATTGACATCTTAAATAATTGAATCCATGTAATGCTTTAAAAAGGCAAATGGATGGCACAAAAAGCCAAAAGGCTTGTTTCCATTGTGGTCCATGAAATATTCATCACATTTGATACATTCAATTATAAAATATATATAACCTGTAACATGCAGAGGTGGGACCAAGTCATTGCTTTGCAAGTCACAAGTAAGTCTCAAGTCTTTGCCCTCAAGTCTCGAGTCAAGTCCCAAGTCAAGACAGGCAAGTCCGAGTCAAGTCCAAAGTCAAGACTGGAAAGTCTCAAGTCAAGTCCCAAGTCCTGCATTTTGAGTTTCGAGTCCTTTCAAGTCATTTTAACTACAGACTAATGTATTTACACAGATTGTGTATACTTTTAAAACGCTGTATTTATTTATTAAAACAAGTGCATTTGCAATTGCAGGAAAAAAGATAGTGGTGACATTGCACTTCAAAATAGCACTATTAACCAGTCACTTTAAACATTTAACTCATTCCTTTACAGAATAAACACATTTGAAAAAACAAGTGCAACTGTACTTATTTGCACAAAAGTGTTAACATTGTATTTCCATGGCATTGTAACTAGTTCCACAGCAGTTTCTGTCCTGTTCTTACCTTATCTCATTGATCTCATCTCATACTGTATGTGTGTTGATGTGTGCGTACACATGAAAAACATAACAAATATATGAACATAACAATGAACAGAGTTGCACTTTTTAGATGTCAGGGCCCTACGCAATATGTACACATATTCTTAATATAGTATACATTTTAACTGACCTTTATTTGACTATGTTTGTCTTTTTGTAGGTGGCTAAAATACGCGGTGCTGCTGACCGCCGTCTAACGTTACGTTACTGTGTGTGATACATTGACTAACGTAATGTTACTGTGTGTGATACATTGACTAACGTAACGTTCTGTGTAGGAACCTTATGCAACCCTGCTTAAAAAAAATCACTTGACAAAAAGTATGAATAAGGTAGCGAACTGCAGTGGACGCAACAGATTGACATGTTTGCAATGACGTTATAACCATAGACATCTTATAAGTAGACGCAGCATTGGTTACTGTGACGTGAGCAATTTGGCCGCCATCTTGAAGTGGTCATGAGGAGCCGGCGAGCAGCCTAAACTGACAGTTGACAGGTAGTGTTCAGCGTTTTCCTGCTCAAATGAGCGGACTGTTGAAAATAGGAATCGGGGGAATACTTTTCACAAGTAAGATTTAACATTAACGTACTATTGGTTGTATTTTATGAAAATAATATTACCACAAAGTTGAGAAGGAGCAAAGATCTTCAATATTTGTATGTGAAAATCACAAAGAAATCTTCTGGGGGAGGATGACGCCCCTACAGGGGTTTGGTTTACAAACTTTCAGCCCCACCTAAAACTAAATTCACCAGCCGCCACTGATTGTGATGCATTCTCATTTTAGGCAAAGTATAAGACAATACTTTCTTAACAGTATAATTGTAACTAGTAATAAGTCTTCAAGTAACAATATTAAAATACTAACATTGTTGGGTAAAACAGAATTTGGTTTTATTCTAAATCCAGTTAAACAGATTGGTGGTTTTAGCTGATATAAAGACTTTCAGGTGTTTATATATACATACTTGCCAACCTTGAGACCTCCGATTTCGGGAGGTGGGGGGTGGGGGCGTGGTCGGGTGTGGGACGGGGCGTGGTTGGGGGCGTGGTTAAGAGGGGAGGAGTATATTGACAGCTAGAATTCTCCACGTCAAGTATTTCATACATATATATATATATATATATATATATATATATATATGAAAATATGCAAACAAAACTGTGTTTAGATAATTGATACTTCAAACTTGCATAAATAAATATTAAGGAATATAACATAACTTGGCTTCTGAGAGTTTAAAAATGTAATGAATAAAATGCTAAAGTTGTTGATAAACAAGCAATTATTTTAATAATTAAATATGGTCATTTTAAATGAATTATTATGATAATTTAAAATCAATTATTTCAAATATGTTTATTTTAATGTATAATTCTATGGCTGGATGTAATAAGGAGTCACGAAAAAATACAAATAAAAATAGAATTAATTTTGATGTTTTTAGCAAAATATAGTACAAATGTATTTAGTTGTTTTTTTTAAATTAATAAATATAATTATTTTTAGGTAAAATAAACATAATAATAAGATTTATCTCTAGTCTGGATGATTTAGTTCTTGTCACCCTGTTGTCCTCCCGTCATGAAAAAAGGCTGTCCTCACTCAGGTCCGCATGGAGCTGGAGGGGGCGTGGCTTCCAGCTCCTGCTGAAAATCGGGAGATTTTCGGGAGAATATTTGTCCCGGGAGGTTTTCGGGAGAGGCACTGAATTTCGAGAGTCTCCCGGAAAATTCGGGAGGGTTGGCAAGTATGTATATGTTTATGTTTAAGTATTTGGCAGACGCTTTTATCCAAAGCGACTTACATAAAAAAATACATATAAAACAATCACTGCAAACATTATCATTTAAGGGAAGAATGTAATAGAAAATATCAATACAAAGTGTCAAGAAAGAATAAACTCTCTGCTGCTGCAGCAACAGAGATACAGTCTATAGGTCCCTAAGATATATAGATATCTAATGTATTCATACATTGTTTATGTAGGATATATGCATGTATATATAACCTAATCATATTGTTTCTTCAACTTAAAAATAGCTTACCGTTTTTTCCCCCTTCTCTGGGATTATATTCCCAGTTTTGATTTCGGACGTCTGGTCACTTATAGTGTATAAGAATATTATATTACTGTTAAGCAAACTATGAATAATAAAACATGCCAAAACATGTGTCTGTTATCATAGCTACACGTATGACAAAAAAGGGGGTGAAAATCAGTGGTATTCAGTGAGGTAAAATGAATTAAATGCGCTGACAGTTCATTGCTCCTGCCAAATGAATTGCACTGAGTGGAGCGGATCACCACTCCAAGATGGCGGCCACGTGTCTCGTCTGCGCCAGTAGGCAGTAGCGCTCCATGCTGCGTCTACTTATAAGATGTCTATGGTTATAACGTTAGCAGTGAGTTTGCAGCCTCACTGATTTAACTACACAGCAAATAAAAGTCACGTTACTTAGCCAATAAACGTTATCTTACATTCAAAACGTACCCTTCTTTGTGCAACTTCAAATGTTGAACGAAGTTGGAAGTTGTTGCGTCTCCGTCTGTAATATTCGAACTGCGTGATTTGCATACGGCAATTCATTTTTTGTTGACCAAGTCGTAGTTTTTATACCCGAACGAAACCAACTTTAACATAATTGTTTCTCACTGGCACGTTGTTGGACAACTCTTGTTCATTGGTTGTCCTGCAATTTGATTGGATGAATGCTGTGTGATGCAAACAACGTAGATCTAATTTGATTGGCTGTTGTACTGAGAGCACACACGCTGACAGGAACAACACGCTGATCGACACAGACGAAGAAAATGAAAAATACAGAGCGCTCCCAAATAACTTTTTAAGCTTTGGATTTTGGGGAAAGTGGCAAGTCATGTCAAGTCAAAAGGCTCAAGTCCAAGTGAAGTCACAAGTCATTGATGTTAAAGTCCAAGTCGAGTTGCAAGTCTCTTTACATTTTGTCAAGTCAAGTCTAAAGTCATCAAATTCATGACTCGAGTCTGACTCGAGTCCAAGTCATGTGACTCGAGTCCACACCTCTGGTAACATGTATATAAAAAAATTACGTAAAAAAAAAGATAAATTATGTACATATACACAGTATACATGTCAGGTGATTTGAAAATCGATATATACAAAAAATGAGGGGGGTGAGGGGGGCAGGGGTATATACACTGAGGAATGAGGAAATGTAATGAGAAAAATGTGAAATTCTGCGACAAGATGAAATGTTGATAGAGTGATATTTAAATTTTGTATCGTTTTGTTCGTTTTAACAGGTGCCCTTCTTTCTGCGTAGACACAGAAAAACAGGGCAATGGTAATAAGCCAAGGTACATACGTTTTCACATAAATTCAGTATCTGGGTGTAAAGTAGGAATGTTTTTAGGGTTGTCCCGATACCAAAATATATTTTGATACTTTTCGATACTTTTCTAAATAAAGGGAACCACAAAAAATGGCATTATTGACTTTATTTTAACAAAAAATCTTAGGGTACAATAAACATATGTTTATTATTGCAATCAAAGAACAATTTAGTCCTTAAATAAAATAGTGAACATACTAGAAAACTTGTATTTTAGTAGTATGTTAACAAACAAAGGCTCCTAATTAGTTTGCTGACATATGCAGTACAATATTGTGTCATTTATCATTCTATTATTTTGTCAAAATTATTAAGGACAAGTGGTAGAAAATGAATTATTAATCTACTTGTTCATTCACTGTTAATACCTGCTTATTTTCTCTTTTAACATGTTCTATCTACACTTTTGTTAAAATGTAATAATCACTTATTCTTCTCTTGTTAGGTATTGATTCGATACCAAGTAGTTACAGGATCATACATTGGTCATATTCAAAGTCCTCGTGTGTCCAGGGACGTATTTCCTGACTTTATAAACATAATATACATTTTAAAAAAAGGGAAAAATATTTTTTGACGATAAAAAATGTTGATGTAATCATAATAGCATCGACTCAATACGCTATTGTACTTGGTATCATTAAAGTGAATCCACCCATAGCATTTGTTTACATACAGGGGTGCTAGCTTGCTGTTAGCGGTGAGCTATTGTATCCTCCTATGGTGTGTAGTGAAGCATGTTTCGCTATTCCTCGTCCTCCAGTGATAATGATACATGTAAGAAACATACTTTATTTGTCGCCATGGAGAGCAGGTTTAGTGATTTAGAAGTAGCTAAAACACTGCCTGTCAGGCTTGGTCAAAAGATAGGACTCAGATGCAGAGTAGGGATTAATTCGGCAGGCTTTTATTTTGAAAGCTTCCTTTTACCTCCAGAGTCAGGGCAATTCAATATAGGCTATAACTAAACTAGTTGGCGAAAAAGGTTCCAAAAAAAAGGAACAACCGAAAATCACTCCGAAAGGAGGAAAACACAAAAACAATAACAAGCGCCGTATATTGGCGCCATATATTCTATGGAATGCATTATAAACAAAAAACGCTCCAACAGGAGGACAAAACAATGGCTATGAAACTTCTACACTGTCTCTAATCTAATAAAGGTTAACAAAGAATGTCACTCAAAAAAATTTAGGAAAAGGAAGAACTGTAAGAAAAACTGAAAACTCACCACTTCACTGAAAAACTAAATAACACAAAATCACTCTGCTGAGGAGGAGAAAAAGACAACTCAAAATATCAACGAAGGAATTCAGGATCAAGGTATTCAAACATGAGACGAGGCAAGGCATGTGCAGGAAGCTAGAGAGGCACGAATAAACGAGACAATCTAGCACAGAACAAAGGGAGGCGTGGTCTTATAAGACACATGAGGGTAATGGGGAACAGGTGGAAACAATCAGGTGTCAGGGATGACGTCAGACTGATGACACTAAAGGAAGGGCAAGTGACCTGAAACGAGAGGAGTTACTTTTCAAACTAAAACATGCAATTCACAAGACAGAAGAAACCAAGACAAGACATCCCTCACCGCAGTGTGACACTGCCGACAGCGGCTGGATGTTAGCCGCTAGCTAGCTAGCTAGCCATGTCTTAAAGCACCTCTTCCTGAGGGCGTTTCAGTGTTATAACTTCACCTTTATCTTTAGTTTTTAAGTCAAAATGCGTCCGTTCTCCCTTTTCTGTCTACACACTGTGTCTGCTTGTAAGTACTCCGTGTGTGTGCGCTGCAAAACCTGCTCCTCTGCTCTTAAAACCAGCAATGTCACGACGTGACTTTGACGCGAACGCGTGGGGGTGGGGGACCGATACGTTTCAGAGACTGTATAGTACCGAAATTATTCTTTAGTATCGCGGTACTATACTAGTACCGGTATACCGTACGACCCTAGACCGATCTAATAACAGGTTTTCGGCGTGTAAGATTCAAAATGACCAACTGAATTTGTGGCATTTGTGTTGTTTAGAGCAGTGTTTTTCAACCTTTTTTGAGCCAAGGCACATTTTTTTCATTGAAAAAATCCAGAGGCACACCACTCACAGAAAACATTAAAAAATGAAACTCAGCAGCCGATATTGACAGTAAAAAGTCGTTCTCGCAATTGTTGGATATAGATTCAAACCATAACCAACCATGCATCACTGTCACCACCTGTCACATCACGCCGTGACTTATTTAGAGTTTTTTGGTGTTTTCCTGTGTGTAGTGTTTTAGTTCTTGTCTTGCGCTCTTATTTCGTTGTTGATTGTCACGTCATGTACAAATGCACTTTGTGGACGCCGTCTGCTGCTCCACACGCTGTAAGTCTTTGCTGTCGTCCAGCATTCTGTTTTTGTTTACTTTGCAGCCAGTGCAGTTTTAGTTTCGTTTTGCATAGCCATCCCTAAGCTTCAATGCCTTTTCTTAGCGGCACTCGCCTTTTGTTTATTTTTGGTTTAAGCATTAAATACCTTTTTACTTGCATACTGCCTCCCGCTGTCGTCTGTATATTGTGATCACAACAAACCATATTCCTGACTTCTACAAAGCATTTAGCTACCTGCTGCCACCTACTGATATGGAAGAGTATTACACGGTTACTCTGCCGCGCTCTAGACAGCACAGACACACAACAGCATATTATTTCCGGTTTATAATTACTGGCTTGCAAAAAATATCTTTAACCCAATTAGGTGAAATGACAATCTCCCACGGCACACCAGATAATATCTCACGGCACACTAGTGTGCCACGGCACAGTGGTTGAAAAACACTGGTTTGGAGGGTATTTTCACATACTTTGCGTGTTTTAAATACAATTGGATATGGTTTAATGGATACAATGAAACACAATCAAGAATATAAATTCAAAGTTTTTGTCCACTCAACTGCTACTTTAAGAGGAAGTGAAGTGTGAAGTGAATGATATCTATATAGCGCCTTTTCTCTAGTGACTCAAAGCGCTATACATAGTGAAACCCAATATCTAAGTTACATTTAAACCAGTGTGGGTGGCACTGGGAGCAGGTGGGTGAAGTGTCTTGCCCCAGGACACAACGGCAGTGACTAGGATGGCGGAAGCGGGAATCAAACTTGCAACCCTCAAGTTTCTGGCACGGCCGCTCTACCAACCGAGCTATACCGCCCCAATATGGATGGATTTAGACGTCCCCGATTGTTAGGATTCAAGTCTTGGTCTATTTTTCAGTAAACAGGCGTGTGCATATGAAAAATTGAAGCCTCCAGGGCAGCACGGGTGACGTAAAGAAATGTCTCGTGTCAGCAGTCAGACGTACAATATGCAAGGAAAAAAAGATTAAATAAACAACAGCACCCAGGGTCTGACTGGGCTTATACCTCCCGACTTCCAAAAGCTCAACTTTCTCGAAAACAAAAGCCTCCGTCCAGTAATGTAAACAAAAACAAGTATTTTCAAACAGATCCTGGTTTTATTTGGTTTTCAGATCTCTCCTTTTTTGTTGGTGCCTCGTTCAATTTCTCTCTTTCCCTCCCTCTTTTCTGTGGCTGTCAGCCGGCTGCTGACTGCCGTACTCCCTGGGGGTTACACTACAAGTGTTTTTGATTTGCAGCCAGGGTAAAGATGCATCCGACAGCAGCCGCTGTGTGTCTGTCACTCCTGCTTTCTCTCTCACACACACACACACACACACACACACACACACACACACACACACACACACACACACACACACACACACACACACACACACACACACACACACACACACACACACACAGGTGGAAAGCCAGGTGTTGTCTTGTTTCGTAACAGGAAAGAAACGTATTGTAAAAAGTGGCAGAACGATGCCACCAATTCATGTTTTGATTACGAACTATTTTCATTAAGCTTCCATTGAAATGAGTTAATAACAAAATAAATTACCAGTAAATATGTGTATTATTTTAATAAAAAGCTCAGGTGCTTGAATATTTTACATGAGGGCCATTCGTTCATTCATCCCCCGCACCTTCATTCTACCTTTCCCTTGATTAATATCAACCGCTCCATAGCCCAATCATCCATGTATGCATGTTTGCGGACACGTCCCCCACACTTTTTGTCCACTTTTCACCGTCCGAAAAAATTATGTTACGCTATTGAATGGAAACAAGTCAAACATTAGCGCCAGGCGGAAAAACGGTCTGTCCCTTCGGATCGCTCGCAAGCCCATGGATTGACTTCTTGCAAACTTGAACAATTCAGATGCAAGATAAAAGGGAGTTGGCCTTCGCACGGCAATATTAATCAGGAACTGGTGAGACAAAGGGAAAAAATCCAACATGAGGAGCCAATTGGTCCATACGTCCATATCTGATTTAAAAAATAGAACAATACAACACATTATTTTATTCCAACTCGAACTGAAAACATGTTTTTAAAGTTTGAAAATGATATTATAATTTTTTTTAAATAAAATTGTGAAGCGGGCCTGCCTTGAGAGACCGGTTAAAAACATTTTAGACTTATAAGCAAACGTTGGTTATACCTAAAGTTATGCTCGAATCCAGGCAGGATAGGGTAAGACCTTAAGACCTGTTATGTTTCCTGAGGGTAAGCTTACTCTTTAATGCATTAAGGGGTGATGGTTGGTGAATTTATCCAGGACTCACTGCAGTGTGCTCAAACAACCGCCAAGTAGCATCTGTGAGCACCTTTATTCTACCTTTCACTTAATTACAAATACCGCTCCATAGCCAAATCATCCGTGTATCCATGTTTGTAGACACGTCCCCTGCACTTTTTGTCCACTTTTCACCGTCTGAAAAAATAATGTTACGCTATATAATGGAGACGAGTCAAACGTTAGCGCCAGGTGGAAAAACGGACGCTTAGGTTGAAGACTGTCCCTTCGGACCGCTCGCAAGCTCACTTTTTGTCCACTTTTCACCGTTCGGAAAAATTATGTTATGATATTGAATGGAGACAAGCCAAAATTTAGCGCCAGGTGGAAAAACGTTTGCTCAGGGTGTAGACTGTCCCTTCGGACGGCTCGCAAGCTCACTATTTGTCCACTTTTCACCGTTCGAAAAAATAATGTTACGCTATTGAATGGAGGCAAGTCAAACATTAGCTCAAGGCGGAAAAAACTGTCGCTCGGGTGGAAGACTGTCCTTTCAGAACGCTAGCAAGCTCACTTTTTGTCCACTTTTCACCGTCCGAAAAAATAACGTTGCACTATTGAATGGAGACAAGTCAAACATTAGCGCCAGGCGGAAAAAAAACGTTGCTCGGGTTGAAGACTGTCCCTGGGGACCGCTCCCAATCTCTGCTTTTTGTCCACTTTTCACCGTCCAAAAAAATAATGTTGCGCTAATGAATGGAGACAAGTCAAACATTAGCGCCAGACGGAAAAACGGTCGCTCGCATAGAAGACTGTCCCTTGGGACCGCTCGCGATCTCACTTTTCACCATCCAAAAAAATAATGTTACGCTATTGAATGGAGACAAGTCAAACATTAGCGCCAGCGGTAAAAACGGTCGCTCAGGTTGAACACTGTCCCTTCGGACGGCTCGCAAGCTCACTGTTTGTCCACTTTTCACCATCTGAAATAATAATGTTACGCTATTGAATGGCGACGGGTCAAACATTAGCGCCAGGCGGAAAAAACGGTCGCTCGGGTTGAAGACTGTCCCTTCGGACCGCTCATAAGCTCACTTTTTGTCCACTTTTCACTGTCCGAAAAAATAACGTTGCGCTATTGAATGGAGACAAGTCAAACATTAGCGCCAGGCGGAAAAAAAACGTCGCTCGGGTTGAAGACTGTCCCTGGGGACCATTCCCAATCTCACTTTTTGTCCACTTTTCACCGTCCAAAAAAAGAATGTTGCGCTAATGAATGGAGACAAGTCAAACATTAGCGCCAGACGGAAAAACGGTCGCTCGCGTTGAAGACTGTCCCTTGGGACCGCTCGCAATCTCACTTTTCACCGTCCGAAAAAATAATGTTACGCTATTGAATGGAGACAAGTCAAACATTAGCGCCAGCGGTAAAAACGGTCGCTCAGGTTGAACACTGTCCCTTCGGACCGCTCATAAGCTCACTTTTTGTCCACTTTTCACTGTCCGAAAAAATAATGTTAGGCTATTGAATGGAGACAAGTCAAACATTAGCGCCAGGCCAAAAAACGGATGCTCAGGTTGAAGACTGTCCCTTGGGACCGCTCGCAATCTCACTGTTTGTCCACTTTTCACCATCCGAAAAAATAATGTTGCGCTATTGAATGGAGGCAAGTCAAACATTAGCGCCAGCCAGGAAAAACGATCGCTCGGGTTGAAGACTTTCCCTATGGACCGCTCGTAAGCTCACTTTTATTATTTCGATACTGATAGGTGGTATATCGACATCCTTAATAGTAACAATTATGTGTAGGGCTGTCAAACTATTAACATCCGTATTCCTGCAGATATTCTTAATAATTAATCACAGATTAAAACAAAAAAAATAATTAATAACTGACTATTTTCAAGTTTTTTAATACTACCAAAGTGGGACTGAACAATTTGTTTGCTTTGTCAATTGAATATTTCCTATTCATTGTCAATGGGGACAAAATTGCGGGAAATTGCGGGAAAACCGGGAACTTGGGGAAAGGGAAAACATGTTTTGTGTTCAATATATCGGAAGAGTAGTATGAGTGGATCGTTGAAAAGTCGGATTCGGGTTTAAAAATGGTGCAACATTTTGAGCATTGAATATGAATATGTTCCTTCATTTGAATCGGAATTTCCTGGAAATTTGGGAATTTGGGGAAAACCGTGAGCCTTTGATAATATTGATACTAGCACAATTGTCCCAGAAGATATAACATGGGTTGGTGTCGGAATTGTTAGAAAAATGTTGGCGTAGAAATGTGGATGGGTATTTCAAAATTCCTAAAATTTTGGGTAATCCGGAATTTGGACGGAAAATAAATAGGAGCATTTGTTGTGGCAACTAAGGGGAATGTTTTGAAGATGGGATAGTCAAAAAACGGTTGTAAAATGTAGACTGTGAAAACTTTCTAGAAGAAGTCAAAACAGGGCTTTGGAAAACTGGGAATTCCTGGAAATGTTTTTTACTTGGAAAATGGTAGTTTGGTTGTCCTCGGTGAGTGAAGTGTGTGGATGGTTGAACGGTTCGAATCAGGTGAGAAATGTTGGAATTGTGCATGTTTAAAAATTAGCCCGTTCATTTTCAAAGGGCAAAATGTCCAAGAAAACCGGGAATTCTGGTTAATCCTGGATATTTTTTTATTTTTATTTAAAAAATAAGGCCACTAAAGGATGTTTGTGTTAAAGGGGTCGAACTATGAACTGTTTCTACATTTAAAAACCTCCTCGTGGTCTACAGAACATGTAATGCTGGTTCTTTGGTGAAAAATGTGCATAGATTTTGTTTTACGGACCTATTTTCAAGTCACTTTTTGGCTCCCTTTCCAAACAGCTCGTTTTTTAGATACAAAATAAACCTATCCTTAACCCGCCCCCCTCACCTCGAGTAAGCATTCGCCCCCGCCCGTTAGCTTTATTTTATAATTTTTTAGCTTCCTTTCTTTAATTGTGCACTATGGACATTGGTGACCGTCTGTTTTGAGTGACTTTCACCACAACACAACATCCCAGATGATACAGTGAGGTTTGGGAGGCGATGCAGGCGGACTAAAGCCAGGAAGGAAGCCCGGCCGACGTACAGGTCTGGAACTATACACGCTGGCTAAGGTAAAACTTCTACCCAGTCTAACTTTCTAGTGCTAGATCCTGGATGTGTACATGTGTATATAGAAATTAAAATGCTATTCTATTCTATACCATGTAAATAGCTCTGCTGCACGGCTGCTTCGAGTTGTGAACAATAAAGGCTAACATCTATCAACTAAGCTACAAACTACTTCGTTAACGGATTGTATAAATTACTCGTCCATTGCAGTAGACACTGATCCAGTTAAAAGGTTTTTTGGAAAAACATTATTTATTTTGCCGGGGGACAGTGATGCTATTGTCTTACATTAGAAGGCTAAGCTAGCTACACAACAACTCAAGATAACAATGTTTACAAGTAATTTCTAACCTACTTGTATTATTTACCATTTCATTGTCTCCTCTATTGCCATAGATAGTAGTCACCGAGCCTGCCATTAAAATAAGTTTTGTGTTTTTGTGAAAATTTTTGGATAACACAGCTGGGACGCTTTTTGGCACACACTCAGAATGTTAGCCAGACACTTCTTACTTCTTCAGATGAGACTGGAGGTTTGAATAGTGTCCTGCGTTGGGTAATGCAACCAATAACGGCATTTTAGTTCTTCGAATCTTGGGCATTTTGTCATTAAAACTACAGATCCCCATGCATAAACTAAAAATGGCAGACTTGTTCAAGGCAGTCTGGGTAAATTTATAGCCATCCATCTATCCGTTTTCTACCTCTTATCCCTTTCGGGTCGCGGGGGGTCGCTGGAGGCTATCTCAGCTGTATTCGGGCGGTAGGCAGGGTACACCCTGGACAAGTCGCCACCTAAATGTATACCATATATGGATAATCGATTAATCAATCAATGTTTATTTACATAGCCCTAAATCACAAGTGTCTCAAAGGGCTGCACAAGCCACAACGACATCCTTGGTTCAGAGCCCACATAAGGGAAAGGAAAAGCTCACAACCCAGTGGGATGTCAATGTGAATGACTATGAGAAACCTTGGAGAGGACCGCAGATGTGGGTGACATCCCCCCCCCCCCCCCTCTCTCTAGGGGAGACCGGATGCAATAGACGTCGAGTGGGTCTAGCATAATATTGTGGAAGTCCAGTTCATAGTGGATCTAACATAATAGTGAGAGTCCAGTCCATAGTGGGGCCAGCAGGAGACCTACCTGAGCGGAGACGGGTCAGCAGCGCAGAGATGTCCCCAACCGATGCACAGAGGAGCGGTCCACCCAGGGTCCCAACTCTGGACAGCCAGCACTTCATCCATGGCCACCGGACCTGTGCCCCTCCTTCCACAAGTGGGAGGGAGGCAGAAAAGAAAAGAAATGGCAGATCAACTGGTCTACAAATGGGGTCTATTTAAAGGCTAGAGTATACAAATGATCTGCTGACTGGTGACGTCACCAATTGTGTACATTCCAAACGGACCGTTCGGAGAAGGTATAGGAAGGCAAGATTATTTTATAAATATCTCAGCAATACCTGCACTCTCTGATTTCAATTTCGGAACTTATGCGGATCCCAAATGCACATCAGCAGGTACTGTGTCACACCTGGGTGAAGTCTTGTCTGGGTTTCGTCTGTTGTCATGTTGTCTTGCCATTTCCTGTTTTATTTTGAAAGGTTAACTCTCCCTCTCGTTTCAGGTCACTTGCCTTTCCTCCTGTTTCACTGGTCTGATGTCTCTCCTGATTGCCTGATTGTTCCCACCTGTATCACACTCCCTCATGTGTATAAATGTCTCGTCCTCCTCTTGTCTTGTGCCAGCGTGTCTCGTTACTTCATGTGCGTACCTCCAGCGTTTCCTTGCCATAGCATTGTCCACAGCCACGCTTCTTGCATCTTTTTTGGATCCATGGGAGTATTTTGATTTGTAAGTTTTCTCAGGTAAGATTAGCTTCCTAGCATCACCTCCATTGGAGCGGTTTTTGTTATACTTAGTAGTTTTTGTTCATAGCCCCTTTTTCCCTCCGTAGATGGAGCGTTTTTGAGTTATTGATATTTTTGTTAGTTTAGAGCTCAGGTCAGTTGTGTTTTTATAGCCTGTTTATTTCTCCTGTTTTGGACCCCTTCCCTTGTGCAAATAAATATATTGTCTTAAAATCCTGCATCTGTGTTCAGAGTCCTGTTCTGGTCGTGATAGTACACTCTGGCCAGTATGGACACAGCAGGATCGAAGCAGTGGGCCGCGACCCTTCATGCGCAGGAATCCCGCCTCTCCGCTCATGAGGAGCAGGTGGCAGTCTTGGGCCAGGTAATCCAGGGGATCGCCCGAATCCAAGAGAACTTTCAGACCGCTGTTACCTCCCAGGTGGGCCAACTTGCGGAACAGGTGCAACTTTTGCTCACCCAAATGACCAAGCCTGGTCCCGCACCCCCTGTGCCTGAGCCGCAGCCAGCCCCCATGACTCAGGTACTCCCCACCATTCATAGTGAGGTGGGAGCCCGATTGGCCCCTCCAGAACGCTTTGCGGGCGAACCCGGACAATGCAAAGAATTCATCATAAACTGTGAGATGCATTTGGAGCTCTCGCCCCACGCCTTTCCCACCGATCGTGCTAAGGTGTCTTTTATGATCTCTTATCTGGCGGGGAGAGCAAGGAAATGGGCCATGGCTGAGTGGTCCAGGGGCTCTCACATATGCAGCTCACTCCAAGACATCACAGAGACTCTCCAAAAGACTTTTGATCCTGTCTCAACTGAGCGTGAAAGGGCCAGAGAGCTAAGTAGGATTTGTCAGGGGAAAGAATCAGCTTCTGATTATGCCATTCGTTTTCGAACACTGGCCGCAGACAGCGGATGGAACACTACAGCACTCTATGACGTCTTCATCAAGGGGCTGGCCGGCCCGCTTCTGGAGCGACTTCTACCCAGAGACCTACCCGCGAACCTGGACGACCTCATCACCCTCGCCATCAGGACAGACCAACGACTACAGGAGTTCAAGTTTCTCCAAGGAGGCCGTCCGACGGATCCAGACCACCAGCCGCAGTTTTCCCTCACCGCCAGTTCTACTCCAGGTCCTCAACCAACAGTACGGCTTCCCTATTCCCTGCCTGAGAAGGGAGAGGAGCCCATGCAGTTGGGCCGGGCAAGACTCCCTCTGGTAGAGCGCCAACGTCGCCTCAAGGAGGGGCGATGTTTCTATTGTGGGGAGGTGGGGCATCTCGTGGCCGCCTGCCCTTCCAAGTCGACCCAGGTGAGGGATCAGAATCCTGCCTCAAGTGCTACCGTGCGTACCTTGACACCCATTAAGGTAACCAATGACTCTATTAGTGTGGTTATGCATGTTTTAATTGACTCTGGGGCCGATGAGAGCTTGATGGACTGGGGTTTAGCCAAGAAATTGGGAGTAAAAACAAGGGCCATCACACCCCCCCTTAAGGCTTATGCCCTTAATGGTAGCGCTTTATTCACGATCACCCATGTCACAGAACTCGTAGCCATAGACATTGATAATCACCACGAACTATTGAACTTTTTTTTGTTTCACTCACCAGCACGCACCCTGGTATTGGGACATCCATGGCTCGTTTACCACAACCCCCACATAGACTGGCCCACAGGCAAAATCAGGGGCTGGGGAAGGAACTGCGTGGGGGAGTGTATGAGGATTAGTGCCCCAGCAAGAACCACCACGAATATAAACTCTGTTTCTGCTCAATTTACCATGGAACCACAGCACCCAGATTTGATGTCAGTACCTCCTTGCTATCACCACCTGAAGGAGGTCTTTAATAAGGTAAAAGCTACATCGCTCCCACCACATCGTCCTTACGATTGTGCTATAGACCTCATTCCCGGATCTACCATCCCCAAGGGGCGCCTATATTCGGTTTCAGGTCCCGAAAAACATGCTATGAAAGACTACATACAGTCCTCACTTAAGACGGGACTCATCCGTCCCTCATCGTCACCTGCTGGAGCAGGGTTTTTCTTTGTATCCAAGAAAGACGGCACCCTGCGACCGTGTATAGACTATAGTCCCCTCAACGACATAACAATAAAGAATCGGTACCCTCTGCCATTAATGTCATCAGTTTTCGATCAGCTCCAGCAGGCCAAAGTTTTTACCAAGCTTGACCTACGCAATGCTTATCACCTCATTCGCATTAGGGAAGGTGATGAGTGGAAAACCGGATTTAACACCCCTAGTGGCCACTACGAATATTTAGTAATGCCTTTTGGTCTCACTAATGCCCCTGCTGTTTTTCAGGCTATGATTAATGATGTGCTGAGAGACTTTTTGGACAATTTTGTTTTCGTCTATCTTGATGACATACTAATTTATTCTGACAATCTGGACATTCACAGACACCATGTCAGCCAGGTTTTGCAACGGCTCCGGGAAAACCACCTGTACGTAAAAGCTGAAAAGTGCAAATTCCATGCCGACACCATCTCCTTCCTGGGCTTCATTGTAGCCCCTGGAAGTGAACAGATGGATCCGGCTAAAGTTAGCGCAGTCGCCAAGTGGCCAACACCTGATAGTCATAAGAAGGTTCAGCAATTCCTCGGTTTTGCGAACTTCTACAGACAATTTATCAGAGGCTTTAGCGCAATAGCTTCCCCTCTCCATGCTTTGACTTCTCCACAGGTGCGCTTCCACTGGTCTCCGGAGGCAGAGAGGGCGTTCCAGGATCTCAAGCGCCGCTTCACGACTGCACCCATCCTCACGCTACCAGATCCACAACGCCAATTTGTGGTCGAGGTGGACGCGTCGAACGAAGGAGTTGGGGCGGTCTTATCCCAAAGACTGGAGACAGATGGCAAGACCCACCCCTGTGCTTTTCTGTCTCGCCGGTTGAGCCCTGCAGAACGTAACTATGATGTTGGCAACAGGGAACTTCTGGCAGTCAAGGTAGCGCTGGAAGAGTGGCGACATTGGTTAGAGGGGGCACAACATCCTTTCATAGTTTGGACTGACCACAAGAACTTGGAATATATTCGAAACGCCAAGAGACTGAATTCACGTCAGGCCAGGTGGGCATTGTTTTTCAATCATTTTAACTTCACGTTGTCTTACAGGCCGGGGTCCCGCAACGTCAAGTCAGACGCTTTGTCACGCCTCTACGACCCCGAGCCTGCTGCCAAGGTACCAGAACCCATCCTTCCACTGAACTGTGTGGTTGGAGCGGTCACTTGGCAGATAGAACGAGAGGTAAGGCACGCTAATGGTGAGACTCCTCCACCTAGTGGGTGCCCAGAGAATCGCCTGTTTGTCCCGGTCAGTCTGCGCCCACAGGTGATCCATTGGGCTCACACCTTGCTGCTTACCTGCCATCCGGGGGTCCGGAGAACTATGTTTATGATCTCACAGCGGTTCTGGTGGCCATCCATGGAGGCGGGGGTCCGGGAGTACATCGAGGCGTGTCCGGTCTGCGCTCGTAACAAAACATCCTCTGGGCCACGTGTTGGACTTTTACAGCCGCTGCCTATCCCTTCCAGACCGTGGTCTAACATCTCTATGGACTACGTCACTGGCCTCCCGGTCTCAAGAGGTAACACCACGGTGCTCACCGTGGTCGATCGATTTTCAAAGATGACACATTTTATTGCCTTGCCAAAGTTGCCCACAGCCAAGGAGACTGCTCAGATATTGATGCAACACGTTTTTAGAATTCATGGATTTCCCACAGACATTGTATCAGACCGGGGGCCCCAATTCATCTCACGGTTCTGGAAGGAGTTCTGCAAGCTCATCGGGGCTACAGCCAGCCTGACATCAGGATACCACCCGGAGGCAAACGGCCAGACCGAGCGCCTCAATCAACAACTGGAAACCGGCCTCCGATGCCTCGTGTCCCAGAACCCAACAACGTGGAGTTCCCACCTGGTCTGGGTGGAATATGCCCATAACTCCTTGCCTACCTCTGCCACTGGTTTCTCCCCCTTCAAGTGTGTCTACGGCTACAACCGCCAGTGTTCCCAGACTCAGAGCCAGAAGTTTCCGTACCCTCCGCCCACGCCCTGGTGCGCCGATGCCGTCGTATTTGGCTTGCGGCCCGACAAGTGCTCGCTCGCCAAGGAGATCGGGTCAAGAAATCAGCCGACCGGAAGCGGCGCCCAGCACCTGATTACCGGCCAGGACAGAGAGTATGGCTATCCGCCAAAGACCTGCACCTCAAGGTTCCCTCCAAGAAATTAGCGCCCAGATTCGTGGGTCCCTTCCCCATCACCAAGGTCATCAATCCAGCAGCAGTACGCCTCCGCCTACCCAGGTCGCTCCGCGGCCACCCTACTTTCCATGTCAGCCAAGTCAAGCCTGCCAAAGAAAGCCCCATGGTCCCAGCCACCAAACCCCCCCCCCCCCACCGCCGCTGGAAGCTGTAGATGGAGGACTTCTGTACCGGGTCAAGAAACTTTTAGCGGTACGCAAAAGAGGTCGAGGTAGACAGTTCTTGGTGGATTGGGAGGTGTACGGTCCAGAAGAGAGACAGTGGATTCCCCAACGGAACATTGATGACCCCTCCCTGATCCGGGACTTCTATAGACTCCACCCTGAGGTCCCTGGGCCGTCAGGAGTCGGCCCTAGAAGGGGGGGTTCTGTCACACCTGGGTGAAGTCTTGTCTGGGTTTCGTCTGTTGTCATGTTGTCTTGCCATTTCCTGTTTTATTTTGAAAGGTTAACTCTCCCTCTTGTTTCAGGTTACTTGCCCTTCCTCCTGTTTCACTGGTCTGATGTCTCTCCTGATTGCCTGATTGTTCCCACCTGTATCACACTCCCTCATGTGTATAAATGTCTCGTCCTCCTCTTGTCTTGTGCCAGAGTGTCTCGTTACTTCATGTGCGTAGCTCCAGCGTTTCCTTGCCATAGCATTGTCCACAGCCACGCTTCTTGCATCTTTTTTGGATCCATGGGAGTATTTTGATTTGTAAGTTTTCTCAGGTAAGATTAGCTTCCTAGCATCACCTCCATTGGAGCGGTTTTTGTTATACTTAGTAGTTTTTGTTCATAGCCCCTTTTTCCCTCCGTAGACGGAGCGTTTTTGAGTTATTGATATTTTTGTTAGTTTAGAGCTCAGGTCAGTTGTGTTTTTATAGCCTGTTTATTTCTCCTGTTTTGGACCCCTTCCCTTGTGCAAATAAATATATTGTCTTAAAATCCTGCATCTGTGTTCAGAGTCCTGTTCTGGCCGTGATATACTGATAGGGAAGAAAAGCTGTTTTTGCCTGATAGGGCCATTTAACTCGCAATCGCGTTCACTTTGACAGCCCTAATTAGGTATGATCAAGCCTAACTTTCACGCCATGAAAATGAGCAAAACTGAATCTTGAACTACTTGAGACAGCATGATTTTAAAAACAGTAAGTCACAAATCCATTTTTCTGGCTGGTGTAATAGTCTAAGCTATGGATATACGCCACATTAACACACTCATTTACAAAGTTATTATGGTTTCAGAGTATAATTTCTAATAACACGTGCCGTCTATCAGATTCCATTTTCATTATGCAGCGCTTTAAAACCGAATCCTATTTCTTTGACTCGCACATTATTACGGACGTTCCTTTCTGTTCCATCTCCTTCGGATCTGCTGAAATTGCTTCCCTATTTTCAGCCGCTTTATTTAATTAAGGCGAGTCAATGTTGCTCCTCGGCGAGAATTGAAAAGCCTGTTTAGTGAAATGATCATCTAATGGCCCTCTTAAATTCTGCATTGAAGTATATTCATCCGTGCTAATGCTGTTACAACGCCCTCTTGTTTCTTTTTCATTTTCCTTCAGCCGTCAATAATTCGCCATTTCGTAAAACCGTTCCGAGGTGTCATTTTATCAGCTACTTCTTTGATACGCAGCGGTGCTGTGGTGTGGTGTAGGATCCAGGGTGATTGATGTCCAGTCATTGTTGAGTAGCCTGTGACAAACATGCCCAAAGCACACAAGAGTCCGGTCATAATTGTTGCGTTTGGACCAGTTGTTCCTCCCAGGGAATTCAAGTCTCTGGTCGCTCCCAAGCTCTTTACGACACTGAAAGCTGAGTAGAAGAACCACCGGAGACAGAATAGGTATTTTGTAATTTTATCCCCAAAGCTTTGGAAATATAATGAGACCAGTCCAGCATAGAACATTCAATCGCACAGCTAAGATGGTCTGATCTAAAATATGGAAACCTTCTCTTCTATAAAGTCTCTCTCCCTCCCACCCTCGTTGTCTTGTCTTTCCAGCCCAAACACATGCCCATTGTCCTCCGCATCTGGACACAAGAACAGATAAGGAGAAGGAGTATCTCTCCTTCTTACATTCCATAGTCAAGGTTAGCACACAGTATTTGCTGATTGATCACTGAGAACCTATTGGGGCCATTGTCTTCGTCCACAATTTCCACCCTTTTTTTTTGGCTTTGAATTCCTAGTTTTAACAAATTGGCACCCATATTGTGTGTGTGTGTGTGTGTGTGTGTGTGTGTGTGTGTGTATGGTAGAATGGTTGGAATCAGGTGAGAAATGTGGGAAATGTGCAAGTTTGAAAATTAGCCCATTCATTTTTAATGGGCAGAATGTCCAGAAAATTGTGAATTATGGGTAATCCTGGATCTGCATATATATATACTGTATATATATATATATATATATATATATATTAGGGGTGTGGGAAAAAATCGATTCAGATTCGAATCGCGATTCTCACGTTGTGCGATTCAGAATCGATTCTCATTTTGTTTTAAATTGTTTTTTTTGTTTTTTTTTAATTTTACTGAATTTTTTAATTTTTTAAAATTTTTTATTAATCAATCCAACAAAACAATACACAGCAATACCATAACGATGCAATCCAATTCCAAAACCAAACCCGACCCAGCGACACTCAGAACTGCAATAAACAGAGCAATTGAGAGGAGACACAAACACGACACAGAACAAACCAAAAGTAGTGAAACAAAAATGAATATTATCAACAACAGTATCAATATTAGTTACAATTTCAACATAGCAGTGATTAAAAATCCCTCATTGACATTATCATTAGACATTTATAAAAAATAAAGACAATGAACAATAGTGTCACAGTGGCTTACACTTGCATCACATCTCATAAGCTTGACAACACACTGTGTCCAATATTTTCACAAAGATAAAATAAGTCATATTTTTGGTTCATTTAATAGTTAAAACAAATGTACATTATTGCAATCAGTTGATAAAACATTGTCCTTTACAATTATAAAAGCTTTTTACAAAAATCTACTACTCTGCTTGCATGTCAGCAGACTGGGGTAGATCCTGCTGAAATCCTATGTATTGAATGAATAGAGAATCGTTTTGAATCGGGAAAAAATAGTTTTTGAATCGAGAATCATGTTGAATCGAAAAAAAAAAAATCGATTTTGAATCGAATCGTGACCCCCAAGAATCGATATTGAATCGAATCGTGGGACACCCAAAGATTCACAGCCCTAATGTATATATATTTATATATTGTATATGTATATATTTATTGTTATTATTTTTTTTGGCGGGAGGGGGGACTCATGATTCCCGGTCAAGCCAAACGTTTTGATACGTGAACGGTTCCGATCGGATAAAAACTGCCGGCTGTGGAGTGCGCCAAACTTTTGCGGCAGAATAATGTTAACCAATAGGAGATTATTTTTTTGGTGTAGCATCTTATATGTGGGAATGTTTGGACATTCACACAATAAAAAAATGACAGCGTGTCTCCTCAGTCTTCAAGACAGTCGGGGCATTCGACTGTTACGGGCAGATTGATCGGTCGCAAAATTGGTCACTGGAACATATTGGGGTCATTGTCTTAGTTCAAAATTCCACCCTTTTTTTTGGCCTTGAATTCTGAGTTTTAACAAGTTGACACCCATAATTATGAGTTGCCATTGAACGCACCGTGGCGTTGCGGCTACGGCGCTATCATCATAAAATATGTTCGTAACTTCTGGGACAATACATGGACGTACAACTCGTCGAGTGACACCTCTGTCATGTGCGGACTTGGTTTACGGCATACGTCATTTCTCCCCTTCCCTATTTGTTAAAAAGACCTAAAAGAACTAAAAAGCTGGAACGCCCCTCGTGCTCGGATTTTTCAACTCGGAAAGCATTCTCACCACCCCTGAGTTCGTTTTAAAGATGGCTGCTACGGACGCAAACAATGACATCCACTTCTGTAATTGTTACATGCGGGTGGCATTGCTGCGACGCTGGTGTTCTTACGATGCGGAGAGGCACAGGAATGATCAAGAGCAGCGTGCAGATAAGAGTCCTTTGTTCCATAGATTAGGCCAAAACAGGAAGACACGAAGCAAAACCTGATTTAAGCACGGAGTTGTGAAAACAAACAACGTACCTGATGCCCATAAAGTGTACTTTGATCCAGCCAATTGTGGCTGGGAGAAAGCAAATTAAAAAGGGGAGTGATTAGGCAAAACAGCTGGTGGGAACACTAATGACTAAACAAGGGCAGTGTGGATAATTAGTGTCCATGGCAACCAAAAATAATTGAAAGGAAAGAGGGTAGAGACTACAAATAGACTAAAAGATAGGAAAAAAGCTACTTAACGTGAATCATGTCATGAACCAGGCAACGGATCATGACAACAATATCCATTATTAGCACTTCTGATGAGTTTTTGTGGCAGTAAATCAGCCATAAACAATGTTTTGTTGTATGTTTATTAGGGTTGTACGATATACCGGTACTAGCAGAGGTGTGGACTCGAGTCACATGACTTGGACTCGAGTCAGACTCGAGTCATGAATTTGATGACTTTAGACTCGACTTGACAAAATGTAAAGAGACTTGCAACTCGACTTAGACTTTAACATCAATGACTTGTGACTTCACTTGGACTTGAGCCTTTTGACTTGACATGACTTGCCACTTTCCCCAAAATCCAAATCTTAAAAAGTTATTTGGGAGCGCTCCGTATTTTTCATTTTCTTCGTCTGTGTCTCTCAGCGTGTTGTTCCTGTCAGCTGGTGTGCTCTCAGTACAACATCCAATCAAATTAGATCTACGTTGTTTTCATCACACAGCATTCATCCAATCAAATTGCAGTACAACCACTGAACAAGAGTTGTCAAACAACATGCCAGTGATAAACAATTATGCCAAAGTTGGTTTCGTTCGGGTATAAAAACTACGACTTGGTCAACAAAAAACGAATTGCCGTATGCAAATCACGCAGTTCGAATATTACAGACGGAGACGCAACAAATTCCAACTTCGTTCGACATTTGAAGTTGCACAAAGAAGGGTAAGTTTTGAATGTAAGATAACGTTTATTGGCTAAGTAACGTGACTTTTATTTGCTGTGTAGTTAAATCAGTGAGGCTGCAAACTCACTGCTAACGTTATAACCATAGACATCTTATAAGTAGACGCAGCATGGAGCGCTACTGCCTACTGGCGCAGACGAGGCGTGGGGCCGCCATCTTGGAGTGGTGATCAGTGCAATTCATTTGGCAGGAGCAATGAACTGTCAGCGCATTTAATTCATCTTACCTCACTTAAACCACTGATTTTCACCACCTTTTTTGTCATACGTGTAGCTATGATAACAGACACATGTTTTGGCGTGTTTTATTATTCATAGTTTGCTTATCAGTAATATAATATTCTTATACGCTATAAGTGACCAGACGTCCGAGATCAAAACTGGGAATATAATCCCAGAGAAGGGGGGAAAAAACGGTATACTATTTTTAAGTTGAAGAAACAATATGATTAGGTTATATATACATGCGTATATCCTACATAAACAATGTATGAATACATTAGATATCTATATATCTTAGGGACCTATAGACTGTATCTCTGTTGCTTCAGCAGCAGAGAGTTTATTCTGTTTTGACACTTTGTATTGATATTTTCTATTACATTCTTCCCTTAAATGATAATGTTTGCAGTGATTGTTTTATATGTATTATTTTATGTAAGTCGCTTTGGATAAAAGCGTCTGCCAAATACTTAAACATATATAAACACCTGAAAGTCCTCATATCAGCTAAAACCACCAATCTGTTTCACTGGATTCAGAATAAAACCAAATTCTGTTTTACCCAACAATGTTAGTATTTGAATATTGTTACTTGAAGACTTATTCCTGGTTACAATTATACTGTTAAGAAAGTATTGTCTTATACTTTGCCTAAAATGAGAATGCATCATAATCAGTGGCGGCTGGTGAATTTTGTTTTAGGTGGGGCTGAAAGTTTGTAAACCAAACCCCTGTAGGGGCGTCATCCTCCCCCAGAAGATTTATTTGTGATTTTCAGATACAAATATTTAAGATCTTTGATCCTTCTCAACTCTGTGGTAATATTATTTTCATAAGATACAACCAATAGTACGTTAATGTTAAATCTTACTTGTGAAAAGTAATCCCCCGATTCCTATTTTCAACAGTCCGCTCATTTGAGCAGGAAAACGCTGAACACCAGCCCGGCATCTTTGTTTTCTACCTTTCAACTGTCAGTTTAGGCTGCTCGCCGGCTCCTCATCACCACTTCAAGATGGCAACCAAATTGCTCACGTCACAGCAACCAATGCTGCGTCTACTTATAAGATGTCTATGGTTATAACGTCATTGCAAACACGACAATCTGTTGCGTCCACTGCAGTTTGCTACCTTATTCATACTTTTTGTCAAGTGGTTTTTTTTTTAAGCAGGGTTGCATGATGTACCTACACATAACGTTACGTTAGACAATGTATCACACACAGTAACGTAACGTTAGTCAATGCATCACACACAGTAACGTAACGTTAGTCAATGTATCACACACAGAAACGTAACGTTAGTCAATGTATCACACACAGTAACATTACGTTAGTCAATGTATCACACACAGTAACATTACGTTAGTCAATGTATCACACACAGTAACGTAACGTTAGACGGTGGTCAGCAGCACCGCGTATTTTAGCCACCTACAAAAAGACAAACATAGTCAAATAAAGGTCAGTTAAAATGTATACTATATTAAGAATATGTGTACATATTGCATAGGGTCCTGACATCTAAAAAGTACAACTCTGTTCATTGTTATGTTCATATATTTGTTATGTTTTTCATGTGTACGCACACATAAACACACATACAGTATGAGATGAGATCAATGAGACAAGGTAAGAACAGGATAGAAACTGCTGTGGAACTAGTTACAATGCAATATGCCATTGAAATACAATGTTAACACTTTTGTGCAAATAAGTACAGTTGCACTTGTTTTTTTCAAATGTGTTTATTCTGTAAAGGAATGAGTTACATGTTTAAAGTGACTGGTTAATAGTGCTATTTTGAAGTGCAATGTCAGCACTATTTTTTTCCCTGCAATTTCAAATGCACTTGTTTTAATAAATAAATACAGCGTTTTAAAAGCATACACAATCTGTGTAAATATATTAGTCTGTGGTTAAACGACTTGAAAGGACTCGAAACTCAAAATGCAGGACTTGGGACTTGACTTGAGACTTTCCAGTCTTGACTTTGGACTTGACTCGGACTTGCCCTGTCTTGACTCGGGACTTGACTCGGACTTGAGAGCAAAGACTTGAGACTTACTTGTGACTTGCAAAGCAATGACTTGGTCCCACCTCTGGGTACTAGTATAGTATCTTGGTACCAGTGTTGGATTAGTTACTGAAAACTAGTAACTAGTTACAGCTACTACTTACTTTATTTCAAAGTAACTCAGTTACTTACACCAAAAAGTAACGCGTTACTGTGAAAAGTAACTATTTAGTTACTTCTTTTTTTCTTCTTTTTTTTTTTTAAAGCTCCAATTAATGCCCTTTTAGCCTTCATTTCAGTACTGTTATTGGACTGGAGAATAATACAATCTATTGATCAAGTACATACAACACACAAAGACAAAGATATGCATACTTGCCAACCCTCCCGGATTTTCCGGGAGACTCCCGAAATTCAGCGCCTCTCCCGAAAACCTCCCGGGACAAATTTTCTCCCGAAAATCTCCCGAAATTCAGGCGGAGCTGGAAGCCACACCCCCTCCAGCTCCATGCGGACCTGAGTGACGTCAGGTGCGCAACACCACATAAATCGTTGGCCAACCAAAAAGTAACCCCAGTACGCTATAGCCAACATTCACCAGAAGATGGCAACAGACAAACATAGATCACTCTATTACATTCCACCCCTTTTAGAAATGTATAGAAGTTACTCAAAATAAATAAACAACCCAACCAAAAAATGCAGCAGCTCAATTAAAAAACTGTACTTAAGCCACATTCTTTCTTTTTTTTTTAAGTACTGAACTCTTAACCCTCATTTGTAAAAATAATAACATGCTTATTATACAAACAGTATTTGTACACCTTTAACACTGATTTTTATACTGTCTTCAGAGATTCAGTTCTTTTGGTAGTACTCAAAACCTTTCTGGGTACCTGCGAAAGGGTGTTCAGCATGGTTAGAAAAATAGTGACAGAGAATAGAACAATGATGGACAATTCAACCCTTAACTCAACAATGAGTAGATGAGTGTTATGTGTGTGTATATGTGTAAATAAATGAACACTGAAATTCAAGTATTTATTTTATATATATATATATACATATATATATAATAAAATAAATATATACTGTATATAGCTAGAATTCACTGAAAGTCAAGTATATCTTATATATATATATATATATATATGAAATACTTGACTTGGTGAATTCTAGCTGTAAATATAAATATATTAGCCCCACCCCCAACCACGCCCCCACCCCACCCCGACCACGCTCCTCACCCCCCACCTCCCGAAATCGGAGGTCTCAAGGTTGGCAAGTATGAAGATATGTCTCAAAGGGCCAATTGACAAAACTATTTTAAATAGCTGCAACATAACATACATAAGTAACAAACAGCATAATAACAACATAGCTGCGAAGCAAGGAAGGCACACACTACATACAGAAAGCCTCCTCAAGGAATTCTGAAATAAAATCATGTCTGAAGCCCAGAACACTCTTTGCATTTCCCTAGTTTTAGTTTAGAGAAAAGGAAAGATTGGCCTGGCCCACTAGCATCCCTCTTTATGTTTGTGAACTTTATAGTCTATATCAGGGGTAGGGAACCTATGGATCTAGAGCTAGATGTGGCTCTTTTGATGACTGCATCTGGCTCCCAGATACATCTTAGCTGACATTGCTTAACAGGATAAGTACTGAATAATTCCGCTGGTAATCACAGTGTTAAAAATAACGTTCAAAATAAAAAATATGCTCATGCATTTTAATCCATCCATCCGTTTTCTACCGCACCTGTTCAAGAAGTCGTATTAATGGTAAGAAGTATTTTATTTATTATTGGTTAGCTTCAGAATAACAATGTTATTAAAAAGAATTAGAGACTTATTATACTCTAAAAATGTTGGTCTTACCTAAAAATGCACGCATTTCGTTGTATTCAGTGTTAAAAAAAAATATTATATGGCTCTCACGGAAATACATTTTAAAATATTTGGTTTTCATGGCTCTCTAAGCCAAAAAGGTTTTCGACACCTGGTCTATACATTTAGAGTGATGTGATAATCAAACACTCTAGAAGTCTAGAATGAAAGAGTACATAAGAGAATTGACAGAATATGTACCTTCAGTGATGAATGATGAGCAGAGGCAGAGTTAATCCTTAAGTGGTGGTGGAGGAGGGGAAGTGGCATCGGAGTCTGTGTCTCTCTTTACTAGCTTCATCGAAGCATGTTGTTTTTGTAGCTGTTTCAGCAGATTTTAATTGCTGTTTTGGGCAGTAGATGGGATCTTTGATCCAAGACACAACTTACATTTAACTAAAATGTTCTTTTCTTTGTGCTCGACAAAAGAAAAGTAGTGAGAATATCTACATGTTGACAAACTCGACTGCAGCCATGATCAGACACGCCCCCCCCATCCCCTCCCCACCCTCCCCACACCCACACCCACACCCAGACACACATAGAGCGCTCGTCTCTCTTATTCGGCTTGTGACACAAGAAGAATCAGAAGGACGACACTGCAGCGCTCCAATAAAACACACTCAGATGTTCTGTTTCTAATCGATACTACGTAAAAAAATAACGTAAAATAACGCAGTAACGCATCATGTAGTAACGGTAACTGAGTTACTAAATATAAAAAATAACGCGTTAGATTACTAGTTACCGCCGAAACTAACGGCGTTACACTAACGCGTTAGTCCCAACACTGCTTGGTACTAATTAATCAAAAACGGTACTATACTCTTTGAAAAGTACCGGTTAACCATTCTTAATTTTTTATTTTTTTTTAACGGGCATGACGGCACGTCGTCACATCATGACATTGCTGGTTTTACGAGCAGATGAGCATGTTCGGCAGCGCACATGCACTGAGTACTTACAAGCAGACACAGTGTGTAGACAGAAAAGGGAGAACGGATGCATTTTGGCCTAAAAACTGACGATTAAGGTGATGCGTATTTCTGGTCTTGTCATCCTCGTCCGGACAGGAGGGTGACACGGCAGTGCGGCTGGATCAAAAAGAGAAGTCGGAGACGCTGTACTGAACCAAAAGTTGCTTCATTACAAGCGAGCGTCATTATACAGGACTGCTGTTAATGGAGGAGGTCAGGTCAAAAATGAAGCACTCCTAACTTGGAGAAGCCAAACCATCAGTTTTAT
The DNA here is from genome assembly GCF_033978685.3 of Nerophis lumbriciformis. Classification (NCBI taxonomy): domain Eukaryota; kingdom Metazoa; phylum Chordata; class Actinopteri; order Syngnathiformes; family Syngnathidae; genus Nerophis; species Nerophis lumbriciformis. The sequence continues at coordinate 13,159,625 of NC_084571.2, read as the reverse complement.
ATTCCTACCTCCTGTCTCTGGGTGTGTGCTAAGTCAGGACAGCCCACCCTGACCATAAAAGGAGATGTTCGTGTGTAAGCGTTTGGAAAGACAACAGATGCAGGTCGTAACTTACGTGCTGTCATTAATCTAAACATGTTGTCTCTCCTCACGGATAGGGCCATCACCTTTGCATACCAAAGTCCAGTTTTATTGCCTTTTCTTCCACGAGAACTAATCCAATCCACACAGTACTAAAGGGCCCTATGTTATTTTGTGCCCAAACTGAAATACCTACTATTTAACCTGTTGGTTTGCTTTCTCCCACCAGTCGAAGCGAGAACCGATTATTCGTGTTTCCATTGACTCTTTTGGGGAACTGTACTGCACTATACGAACGTTATGGTTGGCGAACCACGTTGAAGAACCAAGTTCGTAGATTGTGGTTCCACTGTCGTAATACCAGAAAGCATGCACTGATTTATCTGTATCTATGCATTTGTTTAACGTTCATAAGATAATATCAAGGCCAGTTGTAAGCTTTGAAAGACGTGCAAACCAAACCTTTTGTCACAATGCTTTCTGGGGTTGAAGTACTTTGTGTGTGAAGCCCGTCCAATGTTTCTTTACCTCAGGGCGTTCGTTTCTTCTCCTTTTGTTCTACGCCATCATCAGTTCAGCCTTTGTTCTCCGGAGCCCTCCTTCAAAGGCATTTTAATCAGTGCACAGACTTTGCGTGAAGAACTTGGGTGATGAATGCAAAGGCAGCTAGCTCAGTACAGTGGGTCCGGTTTGGCTTTTGCCTCGTCCCTCACGTGAGTGAAGGATGCGCCAAGAATGCACTATATTTACCTGATCAGTCCAAACGAAAGATGATAAAGTATTATCTGCCCACAGATGCTACCTGGCGGTTGTTTGAGCACACTGCAGCTAGTCCTGGATAAATTCACCAACCTCCACCCCTTAATGCATTAAAGAGTAAGCTTACCCTCAGGAAACGTACCATGTCTATAGGTCTTACCCTATCCTGCCTGAATATGAGCATGAATTCAAGTATAACCAATGTTAGCTTATAAGTGTAAAATGTTTTTTTTTAACTAGTCTCTCAAGGCAGGCCCGCTTCACATTTTGATTTAAAACCATTTATAATATAATTTTCAAAGTTCAAAAACATGATTTCAGTTGGAGTTGGAGTTAAAAAATGTGTTTTATTTTATTTTAAAGTCAGACATGGACGGATGGACAAATGGCTTCTCGTGTTTGGATTGTCTTAATTTGTCTTACTAGTTCGTGATTAATAATGCTGTGCGACTGAAAGGACAGTCTTCAACCCGAGCGACCGTTTTTCCGCCTGACGCTAATGTTTGACTTGTCTCCATTCAATAGCGTAACATTATTTTTTCGGACGGTGAAAAGTGGACAAAAGTAAGCTTGCGAGCGGTCCGAAGGGACAGCCTTCAACCCGAGTGACGTTTTATCCGCCTGGCGCTAATGTTTGACTTGTCTCCATTCAATAGTGTAACATTATTTTTTCGGACGGTGAAAAATTGACAAAAAGTGAGCTTGCGAGTGGACCGAAAGGGACAGTGTCCAACCCGAGCGACCGTTTTTGCACCTGGCGTTAATGTTTGAGTCGTCTCCATTCAATAGCATAACATTATTTTTTGTGACAGTGAAAAGTGGACAAAAAGTGAGCTTGCGAGCGGTCAGAAGAGACAGTCTTTAACCCGAGCGACCGTTTTTCCGCCTGGCGCTAATGTTTGACTTTTCTCCATTCAATAGCGTAACATTATTTTTTGGGACGGTGAAAAATGGACAAAAAGTGAGCTTGCGCGTGGTCCGAAGGGACAGTGTCCAACCCGAGCGACCATTTTTCCACCTGGCGTTAATGCTTGACTCGTCTCCATTCAATAGTGTAACATTATTTTTTCGGACGGTGAAAAATGGACAAATTGTGAGCTTGCGAGTGGTCGGAAGGGACAGTGTCCAACCCGAGCGACCGTTTTTCCACCTGGCGTTAATGTTTGACTTGTCTCCATTCAATAGCGTAACATTTTTTTTTGTGACAATGAAAAGTGGACAAAAAGTGAGCTTGCGAGCGGTCGGAAGGGACAGTCTTCAACCCGAGCGACCGTTTTTCCGCCTGGCGGTAATGTTTAACTTGTCTCTATTCAATAGCGTAACATTATTTTTTCGGACGGTGAAAAGTGGACAAAAGTGAGCTTGCAAGCGGTCCGAAGGGACAGTCTTCAACTCGAGTGACGTTTTATCCGCCTGGCGCTAATGTTTGACTTGTCTCCATTCAATAGCGTAACATTATCTTTTGTGACAGTGAAAAGTGGACAAAAAGTGAGCTTGCGAGCGGTCGGAAGGGACAGTCTTCAACCCGAGCAACCGTTTTTCCGCCTGGCGCTAATGTTTGACTTTCCTCCATTCAATAGCGTAACATTATTTTTTCGGACGGTGAAAAATGGACAAAAGTGAGCTTGCGAGCGGTCCGAAGGGACAGTCTTCAACCCGAGTGACGTTTTATCCGCCTGGCGCTAATGTTTGACTTGTCTCCATTCAATAGCGTAACATTATTTTTTGTGACAGTGAAAAGTGGACAAAAAGTGAGCTTGCGAGCGGTCCGAAGGGACCAGTCTTCAACTCGAGTGACCGTTTTTCCGCCTGGCGCTAATGTTTGACTTGTCCCCATTCAATAGCGTAACATTATCTTTTGTGACAGTGAAAAGTGGACAAAAAGTGAGCTTGCGAGCGGTCGGAAGGGACAGTCTTCAACCCGAGCAACCGTTTTTCCGCCTGGCGCTAATGTTTGACTTGTCCCCATTCAATAGCGTAACATAATTTTTTCGGACGGTGAAATGTGGACAAAAGTAAGCTTGCGAGCGGTCGGAAAGGACAGTCTTCAACCCGAGCGATCGTTTTTCCGCCCGGCGCTAATGTTTGACTTTTCTCCATTCAATAGCGTAACATTATTTTTTCGGACGGTGAAAAATGGACAAAAAGTGAGCTTGCGAGTGGTCCAAAGGGACAGTCTTCAACCCGAGTGACCGTTTTTCCGCCTGGCGCTAATGTTTGACTTGTCTCCATTCAATAGCGTAACATTATTTTTTCGGACGGTGAAAAGTGGACAAAAGTGAGCTTGCGAGCGGTCGGAAGGGACAGTCTTCAACCCGAGCGACCGTTTTTCCGCCTGGCGCTAATGTTTGACTTGTCTCCGTTCATCGGCGTAACATTATTTTTTCGGACAGTGAAAAGTGGACAAAAACTGAGCTTGCGAGCGGTCCAAAGGGACAGTGTCCAACCCGAGCGACCGTTTTCCCGCCTGGCGCTAATGTTTGACTTGTCTCCATTCAATAGCGTAACATAATTTTTTCGGACGGTGAAAAGTGGACAAAAAGTGAGCTTGCGAGCTGTCCAAAGGGACAGTGTCCAACCCTCGCGACGGTTTTTCCGCCTGGCGCTAATGTTTGACTTGTCTCCATTCAATAGCGTAACAATATTTTTTCGGACGGTGAAAAGTGGACAAAAGTGAGCTTGCGAGCGGTCCGAAGGGACAGTCTTCAACCCGAGTGACGTTTTATCCGCCTGGCGCTAATGTTTGACTTGTCTCCATTCAATAGCGTAACATTATTTTTTGTGACAGTGAAAAGTGGACAAAAAGTGAGCTTGCGAGCGGTCCGAAGGGACCAGTCTTCAACCCGAGTGACCGTTTTTCCGCCTGGCGCTAATGTTTGACTTGTCCCCATTCAATAGCGTAACATTATCTTTTGTGACAGTGAAAAGTGGACAAAAAGTGAGCTTGCGAGCGGTCGGAAGGGACAGTCTTCAACCCGAGCAACCGTTTTTCCGCCTGGCGCTAATGTTTGACTTGTCCCCATTCAATAGCGTAACATAATTTTTTCGGACGGTGAAATGTGGACAAAAGTAAGCTTGCGAGCGGTCGGAAAGGACAGTCTTCAACCCGAGCGATCGTTTTTCCGCCCGGCGCTAATGTTTGACTTTTCTCCATTCAATAGCGTAACATTATTTTTTCGGACGGTGAAAAATGGACAAAAAGTGCGCTTGCGAGTGGTCCAAAGGGACATAGTCTTCAACCCGAGTGACCGTTTTTCCGCCTGGAGCTAATGTTTGACTTGTCTCCATTCAATAGCGTAACATTATTTTTTCGGACGGTGAAAAGTGGACAAAAGTGAGCTTGCGAGCGGTCGGAAGGGACAGTCTTCAACCCGAGCGACCGTTTTTCCGCCTGGCGCTAATGTTTGACTTGTCTCCATTCAATAGCGTAACAATATTTTTTCGGACGGTGAAAAGTGGACAAAAGTGAGCTTTCGAGCGGTCGGAAGGGACAGTCTTCAACCCGAGTGACCGTTTTTCCGCCTTGCGCTAATGTTTGACTTGTCTCCATTCATCGGCGTAACATTATTTTTTCGGACGGTGAAAAGTGGACAAAAAGTGAGCTTGCGAGCGGTCCAAAGGGACAGTGTCCAACCCGAGCGACCGTTTTTCCGCCTGGCGCTAATGTTTGACTTGTCTCCATTCAATAGCGTAACATTATTTTTTCGGACGGTGAAAAGTGGACAAAAAGTGAGCTTGCGACCTGTCCAAAGGGACAGTGTCCAACCCGAGCGACCGTTTTTCCACCTGGCGCTAATGTTTGACTTGTCTCCATTCAATAGCGTAACATTATTTTTTCGGACGGTGAAAAGTGGACAAAAGGTGAGCTTGCGAGCGGTCCGAAGGGACAGTGTTCAACCCGAGGGACCGTTTTTTCGCCTGGCGCTAATTTTTGACTTGTCTCCATTCAATAGCGTAACATTATTTTTTCGGATGGTGAAAAGTGGACAAAAGTGAGTTTGCGAGCGGTCCGAAGGGACAGTGTTTGACTTTTCTCCATTCATTAGCGTAACATTATTTTTTCGGACGGTGAAAAATGGACAAAAAGTGAGCTTGCGAGTGGTCCGAAGGGATAGTGTTCAACCCGAGCGACCGTTTTTCCACCTGGCATTAATGTTTGACTTGTCTCCATTCAATAGCGTAACATTACTTTTTCGGACAGTGAAAAGTGGACAAAAGGTGAGCTTGCGAGCGGTCCGAAGGGACAGTGTTCAACCCGAGCGACCATTTTTCCGCCTGGCGCTAATGTTTGACTTGTCTCCATTCAATATCAAATCAAATCAAATCAACTTTATTATAGCGTAACATTATTTTTTCGGACGGTGAAAAGTGGACAAAAGCGAGCTTGCGAGTGGTCCGAAGGGACAGTCTTGAACCCGAGTGATGGTTTTTCCACCTGGCGCTAATGTTTGACTTGTCTCCATTCAATAGTGTCATAACTTCCTTAGACATGCAACGATCTTCCTGAGCCGGGGTGTCATGCTATAGCAGTAAGAAGTTCCTGACACAACCTCCGATCTTCCTGAAAGTGTAGATCAGGGGTGTCAAACTCAAATACAGAGTGGGCCAAAATTTAAAACTGAACAAAGCCGCGGGCCAAGGTTGAACAAATTAACCTTTTTGATAGGGACCCAAACAAGTTTTGCATTAAATATTGAACAAGCAAGGCTTATATAACTTTATAGTGACATGCAACATCCAGTTTCAAATAATAATAATAATAATTAAAAAATATCAATGGCATATCAAATACAATTTAAACAAAAATTTAATGCCTCTTTTCTATTTGCAGCCTTCTGAGGTAAATATCAATATTAACTTTTTCCACAGGCTAATAAATTAGAAAATAAAATAATGAATAAACCAACCATTCAGGACTTTAAACTGCTCAGTTTGCAACACACTGATCTAATATGATGTGCCCAAGCCAGATACCTGGCATCTTTTCTTGGATGCTAGTTCATTAATGTCGGGGCTCAGGCTTTGAGCTGAGGCAACCTTCATTATCGAATGGAGGTGTTCATCAGTCATTATATCTCGTATTCCACAGTCTTGGGGGCGTGCCTTACAGGCACTATCTTTAACGTCCTCTACGAGCTGACGTCACGTCCGCTTTTCATCCCTTCTCACAACATGCCCGCCCAGTCACAAAATATGAGCGGCTTCTGTACACACACACACGTGAATGCAACGCATAATTCACTAACTAACAAAATACACCCCCCCCCCCCCCCCCACACACACACACACACCTTGTAGCATCCCGGAAGAGTTAGTGCTGCAAAGGGTTCTGGGTATTTGTTCTGTTGTGTTTATGTTGTGTTACTGTGCGGATGCTCTCCCAAAATGTGTTTGTCATTCTTGTTTGGTGTGGATTCACAGTGCGGTGCATATTTCTAACAGTGTTGAAGTTGTTTATACGGCCACCCTCAGTGTAATCTGTATCGCTGAAGATCAAATATACGTTGCATTCACTTCTGTGTGCGTGCCAAAGCCGCACATATTTTATGACTGGGCCAGCACTCGTTGTACTAGACGAAAAGGGGCCGTGATGATTTTCGGGAGGGGCACTGAAATTTGGGAGTCTCCTGGCAGCCTTGGCAATTATGAGAATTAGCTGTGTACCACGGCACCGCCGCTGTATATAATCGGCGGGCCAGCTCTAGTGTTAATTTGATATCGCCTCAAGGGCCAAGTGAAATTACACGGCGGGCCAAATTTGGCCCGCGGGTCAGAGTTTGACACCCACGGTGTAGATGGTGGGTTGCAGTATTGGGTGGGATGCAACCACATTACCACTGTGACACCATTATCGCCCCCTTGCGGTAGAAAATGATAACAGTCATCACTAGCTTCCGCATGCTCCATCCATAGATCCATCTATTCTTACATTTTCTACCGCTATTCCCTCTTAGGGTCGCGGGGGCGCTGGAGCCTTTCCCAGGTCTACTCAGGGGGAAGGCGGTGTACATCCTGGACAAGTCGCCACCTCATCACAGAGCCAACACAGATAGACAGACAACATTCACACTCACATTCACACACTAGGGCCAATTTAGTGTTGCCAATCAACCTATCCCCAGGTGCATGTCTTTGGAGGTGGGAGGAACCCGGAGTACCCGGAGAGAACCCACACAGTCACGGGGAGAACAAACAAACTCCACATGCTCCAATCATCCTGAAATTTTTGATGGTGGGTCGGGGTGTTGAGCGGTACGCAACTGAGCCGCTTTTATTGCCCCTGTGTGGTAAAAAACTGTAAAAATAAGACATTCCTGACACAAGCTCCAGTCTTCCTGAAAACGCGGGTCAGAGTATTGGGTGGGATGCCACTGCCACTGCCAAAATTGCCCCCTAGTGGTGGGAAAATATAAGAGTCATAACTTCCGTACACATGCGCCGATCTTCCTGAAATTTTTAACCGTGGTTTGTTAGTCGGATTCATTCCAGAAGCTTCTGCGCATAGAGAATTATCAAGCGGGTGAGTGATGTTGCAGCGTGACTGCAGCACTGCGAGGCCAAATGAGAGTACTGGTGTGGAATAGTGACCTTTTGGCGATTAGCGCCTATTATTCGCCCCGCGTGAGTCACTCCGAATGTATGTTTGTCGTGCGGACGATGGCGACGTTGTTTACAGTGTGCGAACGTGCAGTATGCCCTGAGATCTGTCACATCGGCTCCGCACCATGTAAGGTCACGCGTCACGACACTGCCTGCTCCCCACAGCTTAATGTGTCGCTGGCAATTATGGACATCGCGCAAACACAGGCACACAAAGAGACATCGGCGGACACACGTCATCGGGTTGTCATCGCATCCTGCTCGGATGTGCAACTTCAGCACCGAGTGAAGTTCTATTCTTGGATCCTGTTGATTGTTCTCCACAAACTCTAAAGTTCAGTGGGATTACTTTTTTAGATGGTTTTTAAAATATTCATATCTTGCATTGACCTTTTCATTCTATACTCAGGAATAGCATATTTTACTGTACCTCAATCCAACTATTGATTAGATTTCTTTCACTTTGGATGTCTTTTGTAATTTTTACGAAAGGAGTGCATTTAAAATCACATTAAAATCCGATGTGACAGATAAGGGTGGGTACGGAATTCGGTAATTTTACAGGCACCGACCGAATTTCATGTGGTACAACTGGGTATCGATTCACGTAAAATCAAACAGTGCCGTATTTCGTTACCTTTGTTGCAGACTCGTCACGTCCAGTTGCAGACTAAACAGCGGCTCACGTAAACAAGCAGTCAATCAGCACTCAGGGCGGACTCTGCCAAACTCCCTCTAGGTAATGTTGCATATTTCAACACCAACAAAACAAGTATGCTCGGTAAAAATATAAAGTAAGGCTTGGCTCTTCTAAAATGCGCTAGCCTAATGCTAATTTATATTGAATTAGCACTAGCAATTTAACATGGCAATTTCAACACCTCCAAATTTGGTAATGAAAACTGCAACTAGGATGAAAGGTTACAATCAAACAAGTTTGAGCGTAATAAGCACAATACTTACAGTATAAACACTTTGTAGGGCGCCACATCATTTATATTGGATTAGCTCTAGCAATTTAACATGGCAATTTCAACACCTCCAACTTTGGTAATGAAAACTGCAACTAAGATGAATGTTACAAATCAAACAAGTTCAAGTGTAATGAGCACAATACTTACATAGTAAACACTTTGTAGGGCGCAACATAATTTATATTAGATTAGCACTAGCAATTTAACATGGCAATTTCAACACCTCCAACTTTGGTAATGAAAACTGCAACTAATATGAATGTTACAAATCAAACAAGTTTGAGTGTAATGAGCACAATACTTACATAGTAAACACTTTGTAGGATGCAACATAATACAGCTTTGTGGAAAAAGCTACTTTCTAGTTAGACAACATAGCCTATAAGTACTGCCATCTATTGTCTTGGAAGTGCAACTGCATTGCAAATGGTATACTAGAACAATATGTTACAACTGGACAGCACAGTTATCATAATCTGCACATTTTTAAATGTTACATTAAATAACATACATTTATAATCAAACTATTAACAAGTATTAACACAAACAACAGTACCAAAAATTGCACTAGCCTAATGCTAATCTATATTGTATTCGCCATAGACATGCTACTATTAGCATTAGCGATTTAACATGGCAATTTCAAAACCTACGAATTTGCTAATGAAAACTGACACCAAGATGAATGTTACAATCAAACAGCTCGTGTGTAATAAGCACAATTCTTACAGTACAAACACATTGTAGGGTGCTACATAAAAAAAGGCTACCTCCTAGTTAGACAACATACCAAAGATAGTCTGTAAGTACTGCCATCTAATGTCTTGGAAGTGCAACTGCATTGCAAATGGTAAAGTACAATAAGATGTAACATCTGGACAGCACAGTTATTATAATCTGCACATTTTTAAATGTTACATTAAATAACATCATTTTATTATAAAACAATTAACATGTATTAACACACACAAAAGTACCAAAAATTGGTACCGCATAGGTTCAAATGTGAGCGGTACCCACAGGGGCGCCGAAAAGGGGGGGTAAAGGAGACAGATTCTAAGGACCCATGATGGAGGGGGGCCCAGAGAGGCCCCTAATGATGATGAAATTATAATACAGAAAAAATAATGACACTGTGTTGGGGGCCCTGTAAAGATTCTTTTCATGGGGCCCAAAATCCCTAGCGGCGCCCCTGGGTACCCATCCCTATTGACAGATGGCAGTTTATAGGATCTGATGTTGAGTACTCTATGAACTAGCTTAACTGTATCGTTTTTCAAAACGATAACATGTGCTAGCAATTGATTGATTGTTAAGAAATTGATAAAAGCTCAATTGCATCTTGTTTAAAGCGATGACGGCAAAATACTTGTCTTTGGCCTGCAGAGGTGCTGTTGATTCAGTCTTCAACTAAGTTGTGGTCTAAAGAAAAACAAGAACTCCTCCAGGAGGCATTGCGATACTGTCACGATTGCTGTAGTTGTAACCCCGAGATGCAGGGGACAGGGGGCTGACGCGCAGGCAGGGGTCCTTTAATCGTAGCACAAGCAGCGCAGCAAACAAACTCGACAATTAGCATTAAAAGACGTCTTGAGGGTACTCAACAAAGACAACCTGGCTAAAAGGAAACTTGATTGGCAACCATGAACAGGTGTGAGCAGGTTGCCAATCAGGGACAGGTGAGTCAAACAGCGCTCAGGGCAAAGAGTGGCGTAAACCAGACAGGAAGTGAACACAAATAAGGGCGCTGGACAGGAAACAAGCACATAAAATGGGGAAACATAAGAACAATCACAGGTCGTGACAGATACAAGACTAAAATGTGAAAAGAAGCTCAAAACATTCAAATAGATATATTAAAATATAATTGTTAATATTTCCTTCAATACTCGACCAAACGCATTCAAGGACACGTAGAAAACATTAATACACAATCTAGTGACAAATGTTGCCTCGACTAAAGATACTAATGCAAACGTGGCGCAATGGAGGGTCGTCAGACGGTGACTAGAGACCTGTCAGACCGAAAGAACTAACTAACAATTTTCATTCATGTTGTTGTTCTGGTATAATATATGTTCAATGATATTAATTAGCCAAATTGCTGTCTTACCAAACCATACCGACTTTAGCTAACAACATTGAAGCTACTAATGCGCGTGTTATGTTAACCTCAACTTAGGTCATTACTACTAAAGTTGGAAGAGGGCGACACATAATACTTAAAATATATACATATATATACATATACACACACATATATATATATATATATATATATATATATATATATATATATATATGTGTATATATATATATATATATATATATATATATATATATATATATATATATATATATATATATATATACACACACACACATATATATATATATATATATATGTATATATATATATATGTATATATATATATATATATATATATATATATATATATATATATATATATATATATACATGCATATATACACAGGTACATACACATATATACATATATGCATATATATGCAATATATATATATGCATACATACATATATAATACATATATATATATACTGGATACATATATATATATATATATATATATATATATATATATATATATATATATATATATATATATATATATATATATATATATATACATGCATATATATATACATATATATATATATATATATATATATATATATATATATATATATACATGCATATATATATATACATATATATATATATATATATATATATATATATATATATATATATATGTATGTATGTATTTTTATATATATATATATATATATATATATATATGAATATATATTTATATGTATATATATATATATATATATATATATATATATATATATATATATATATATATATATATATATATATATATATAAGCATGCATATATAGACATACATATACATATATACACCTATATATACAGTATATTTATACAGTAAACTGTATATATATATATATGTATACTTTATATATATATATATATATATATATATATATATATATATATATATATATATATATATATATATATTGAACTACAGACGAAGTGCAATAATGTGATTCTGAAGTGACCACTTTGCACGGCCCTGACTCACCCAGACTCCACTTCAGGCAGCCCTCAGCTAATTTGAGATTAAGACCTCCTGTCATGGAGTTTGCGTCCTATTATGGGATGTCCTCTAAAGGGATACAATTTGGAGAAACTAAAAAAACTTACGACTACTATTTAAACTGGATTCCATTTCCTGTTTGCCTGACTGCTGCCTGCCGTCACACATCTAACGTCCTATCGAGTGCTGGCCTCACTGAAGATGTACCAAAATAGTCCGGAGCCAAAATGGCCGGTCGGTTGAAAGCCTCAGTTTGGTCGCGGCATACTTCAAAAAAGTCTGACTTTATTCACGGTCTGTTGGACAACTCTTCCCACGGTAAGTGAACAAGTTTAACGCCACTCGGGACGACTTTCACGAAGCCCCGGCTCTCCTCGCCGGGTGCCGTTCCACTTTAGTGCCTCCTTCCTTCCGGTCCCCTGAGCCGGCTCTCCGGTGAAGACTTTCCAGCGGAGAAAACGCCCCTCAGCTCTGTTGTGGGCGGGCGATTCCTTGAGTGGAGGGAAGCTGAGTAATTAGATGTGAATTGCCTTTCTCAGCCGGGAGAGTCCTGCCGACGTCTTCTAATTTTGTAGCCTCGACAGTCTGGAGGATAGCATAGAACATCAGTGCTCGCTCACATTATCAACTATATTAAACACACACTACTCCTTTTGGATGAAAATGACGGCATTTTAACTACAAAGCCCACAACCAGTGAAGTTGACACGTTGTGTAAATGGTAAATAAAAACAGAATGCAATGATTTGCAAATCCTTTTCAACTTATATTCAATTGAATAGACTGCAAAGACAAGATATTTAATGTTCAGACTGAAAAACATATAATCATTAACTTAGAATTTAATGGAAGCAACACATTACAAAAAAGTTGTCACAGGGGCATTTTTACCACTGTGTTACATGGCCTTTCCTTTTAACAACACTCAGTAAACATTTGGGAACTGAGGAGACCAATTTTTGAAGCTTTTCAGGTGGAATTCTTTCCCATTCTTGCTTGATGTACAGCTTAAGTTGTTCAACAGTCCGGGGTTGTCATGTCTTTTGGATCATGTTTTGTTTAGTTTAGTTATTGGACTCTTTTGTTTCTGTTTACGCTCCATTGTTTTTGTTTCCATGACTACCCATTAGTTTTCACCTGTCCTCATGTCACGCACCTGTCTCACGTTTTGCACTCGCACACCTGTCACTAATCATGTCACTGCTATTTAAGCCTGTGTGTTTCTGTTGATTGTCCTGGTGACATTATCCTTTCTACCTCTGCTACCTTTCATTCCAAGCCATAGTTCTATGCCATAGTTTTCATGCTGTTTCACGCCACAGTAAGTGTTGTTTTTGTTCTCATGTTCATAGTCTCTGCCTTTGTGCAAGTTTTGTTTCATTAGCCAAGTTTGTTCTCCGCCATTGTGCGCCCCTTTTGTTTGCTTCCTTTTTTGTAGTCTATTAGTGTTTAAAATAAAACATGTTCTTACCTTCACGACTTGCCCGTGCCAACTTTCCTTTGCATTCCGGGAAAACACAACACCCCAAGGACCACGTATTGACAGGGGTCTTCGTTGTGGTATTTTAGGCTTCATAATGTGCCACACATTTGCAATGGGAGACAGGTCTGGACTACAGGCAGGCCAGTCTAGTACCCGCACTCTTTGACTATAAAGCCACGTTGTTGTAACATGTGGCTTGGCATTGTCTTGCTGAAATAAGCAGCGGCGCCCATGATAATGTTGTTTAGAACATATGTTGCTCCAAGACCTGTATGTACCTTTCAGCATTAATGGTGCCTTGACAGATGTGTAAGTTACCCATGCTTTGGGCACTAATACACCCCCATACCATCACAGATGCTGGCTTTTCAACTTCGCGCCTAGAACAATCCGGATAGTTATTTTCCTCTTCGGTCCAGAGGACACGACATCCACAGTTTCTAAAAACAATTTGAAATGTGGACTCGTCAGACCACAGAACACGTTAACATTTTGCATCAGTCCATCTTAGAGGAGCTCGGGCCCAGCGAAGTCTACGGCGTTTCTGGGTGTTGTTGATAAATGGCTTTTGCTTTGCATAGTAGAGTTTTAACTTGCACTTACAGATGTAGCGACCAACTGTAGTTACTGACAGTGGTTTTCTGAAGTGTTCCTGAGCCCATGTGGTGATATCCTTTACACACTGATGTCGCTTTTTGATACAGTACCGCCTGAGTGACCCAAGGTCCGTAATATCATCACTTACGTGCAGTGATTTCTCCAGATTCTCTGAACCTTTTGATGATATTACGGACCATAGATGGTGAAATCTCTAAATTCCTTGCAATAGCTGGTTGAGAAATGTTGATCTTAAACTGTTGGACAATTTGCTCACGCATTCGTTCACAAAGTGGTGACCCTCGCCCCATCCTTGTTTGTGAAATACTGAGCATTTCATGAAGGCTGCTTTTATACCCACTCATGGCACCCACCTGTTCCCAATTAGCCTGTTCACCTGTGGGATGTTCCAAATAAGTGTTTGATGAGCATTCCTAAACTTTATCAGTCTTTTTTGCCACTTGTGCCAGGTTTTTAAAAAAACATATTGCAGGCATCTAATTACAAATGAGCTAATATTTTCAAAAAATAACAACATTTTCCAATTCGTACTTAAAGTATCTTGTCTTTGTTTGGTCTATTCAATTGAATATAGGTTGAAAAGGATTTGTATTTAGTTTTTATTCACGACTTACACAAAGTGCCAACTTCACTGGTGTTGGGGTTTGTATGTCCTTTGGTGCTGATCAAGGTAGCTGTCCACCATGTTATCATTACCAACAAGTAATAAGTTACTTTTATATCTATTTTGTAATGTTTTGTCATGAAATCACACTACAATGACTTTGAAATCACATAGAAGGAGGGCAACATTACACAGTAAACATTACACAACATGTAAGCACACACACACACACACACCTACACACTACTACTCATACTTGCCAACCTTGAGACCTCCGAATTTGGGAGATTGGGGGGGTTTAAGTTGGGCAGGGTCGGGGTGGGCGGCTTTAAGGGGGAGGGGTATATTTATAGCTAGAATTTATATATAATATTATATATATAATATATATCTACATATATATATATATATATATATATATATATATATATATATATATATATATATATATATATATATATATATATGTATATATATATATGTATATATATATATATATATATATATATATATATATATATATATATATATGAAAGCAATACTTGAATTTCAGTGTTCATTTATTTACACATAAACACACACATAACACTCCTCTCTACTCATTGTTGTATTTGAAAGTGCAATGCTTTGCAGCCAGTAGCACAGCCTTTGAATGATCATAGGTATGGGCAGCATCTGTGAAATTTAATTTGCAGGAAAGGAATGAGTTTAAGGTTGAATTGTCCATCCTTGTTTTATTCTCTGTCACTATCTTTCTAACCATCTTTTCTAACCATACTGTTATGTTTTTGGACATTACTACTTGCCGTAGTTTTGAAACAATGCATGATGGGTATCCGGATGTTGTGTGTCAGTGTACAAACGTGCCGGCTGGAATAAACACACGCTGAGAAATAGCTCCGTGCCTGCCTACTTTATGGGTTATAGATAAACCTATGGATAACGGAGACATATATAATAGTCTCCTTCTTGTTGTGTGTGCAGTTGCGCACTGAGCTCCAAAAGCCGTAGCTGTTATAACGTGACTGGGCCGGCACGCTGTTTATATGGAGGAAAAGTGGACGTGAAGACAGGCTGGAAATCGGGAGAAATTCAGGAGAATGGTTGTCCCGGGAGATTTTCGGGAGAGGCACTGAAATTCGGGAGGGTTGACAAGTATGCTACTAGTACTACTACTACTACTACGGGGGAATAATGAGCAATAAATCAACGACTACAACCATGGACGCACATTTAAGCTCTTTATGAGCTAGTAATTAAATACAATGGAGTAAATGTAGCGCGTTACTACCCACCTCTGGTAATAAGACTGGTAAATGTATCATTGTATATAATAATAATAATGATGATAAAAAAAGTTAGTTATTTGATTTATAAAATATGGGGTGGGAGTAAAAAAGTTTCACTTCTTCCCACTCCCTTCTGGATACGAAAACAACTTTTTTTGCATTTTTTATGTGTTTTCATTGTGAAATATTTGTTTCTATTTCTCTACCTTACTGTAAAGTTAATGATAATATTTCCTTTTTTCATTTATTTTTATTTTGCTTTGTGTTTTAACATGTCCAAAATAAAATACTACTACTAAAAGCAGGCCTATGATGTATCCTCTTTTGTAACGTTTTGTCATGAAATCTAACTAAAATGATCTTAAAATCAAATAATAGGAGGGCAACATTTGGACACACATTTGGAATTTGATGCCTGCAACATGTTTAAAAAAAGCTGGCACAAGTGGCAAAAAAGACAGAAAGTTAAGGAATGCTCATCAAACACTTATTTGGAACAACCCACAGGTGAACGGGCTAATTGGGAACAGGTGGGTGCCATGATTGGGTATAAAAGCAGCTTCCATGAAATGTTCCGTTATTCACAAACAACGATGGAGCCAGGGTCACCAATTTGGGAACAAATGCGTCAGTAAATTGTCCAACAGTTTAAGATCAACATTTCTCAACCAGCTATTGCAAGGAATTTAGTGATTTCATCATCTACGGTCCGCAATATCATCAAAAGGTTCAGAGAATCTGGAGAAATCACTGCACTCAGGCGGTACTGCATCAAAAAGCGACATCAGTCTGTAAAGGATATCACCACATATGTTCAGGAACACTTCAGAAAACCACTGTCAGTTACTACAGTTCGTCGCTACATCTGTAAGTGCAAGTTAAAACTCTAATATGCAAAAGCGAAAGCCATTTATCAACAACACACACAAACGCCGCCGGCTTTGCTGGGCCTGATCGCATCTAAGATGGACTGATGCAAAGTGGAACAGTGTTCTGTGGTCTGACGAGTCCACATTTCAAATTGATTTTGGAAACTGTGATAAATATTGTTCTAGACGCAAAGTTGAAAAGCCAGCATCTGTGATGGTATGGGGGTGTATTAGTGCCCAAGGCATGGGTAACTTACACATCTGTGAAGGCACCATTAATGCTGAAAGGTACATACAGGTTTCGGAGCGACATATGTTGTCATCGAAGCAACGTTGTCATGGATGCCCCTGCTTATTTCAGCAAGACAATGACAAGCCACGTGTTACAACAGCGTGGCGTCATAGCAAAAAAGTGCGCATCTGGCCTGCCTGTAGTCCAGACCTTTCGCCCATTGAAAATGTGTGGTGCATTAAGAAGCCTAAAATACTACAACAGAGACCCCGGACTGTTGAACAACTTAAGCTGTACATCAAGCAAGAATGGGAAATAATTTCACCTGAAAAGCTTCAAAAATTGGTCTCCTCAGTTCCCAAATGTTTACTGAGTGTTGTTAAAAGGAAAGGCCGTATAACATAGTGGTAAAAATGCCCCTGTGACAACTTTTTTTCAATGTGTCGCTGCCATTAAATTCTAAATTAATGATTATTTGCAAAAAAAAATAAAACTAGTTTCTCAGTGTGAACATTAAATATCTTGTCTTTCTCAGGGTCAACTTGGACCCCCAGATGGCGAGAAAGAATACAAATATACACAGAAATACCTTTGTTCAGTTCAGCTCATGTATTGTATTTTCACAAATACGATTGACTTTCAATGTTGGCGACTACAAAGTCATAGTTTATAACATTTTACACTTTTTAAAACTTGTGTGAGGATTATGTTTTATTTTTAGTGACAACGGGAAGATATAAACATCTCATCAGTCGGCATCGCAGTGAGAGTGGACATTGTACAGTAAGTTATTGTTTTATTGTGTTCATTGTTTGTATATCTTGTTTAGCACTTAGCAATACTGCTACTTGTTGCATCCGTTTAGCCCACATCCTCATCCTCCTTATACTCAGGCTCAAAAATATAAGCTTCTGGATCACCATGTGTCCCAAAGCAGTCTCTGTTGTCTCTCATGAAGTCTGGATCATCAGTGGTATCGTCGGCGTTTTTAAAGGAAATAGCTATTTCTGTGAAATTAATACTTTGCCCAATTTTTGAAATGAGCAAAATATGTAAATATTGCATGTTATTATGAATTTGCCTGTTACTTCACATATACAGCATGTATATGTAACGGTGGAGCGTTTTGGATGTTTTATAAAACACTACATAGGCGGAATAGAGCGAATCCAACTAGCTCAGTTGTTAGCTGACTTTTGCTAGCGTTGATTTATCCATGAAAAAAAGAAAAACACGTGTGTTCACGTCGCTCTTGATTCTAAAACAAAAGAGTGCAGTTCCCCTTCATAGGACCTTCTTACTTGTACTTTGCCTACCGTCTCAGCATCATGTGGTCATGCCAACAACCACCATGTGGTATCCTGAGACTTAGACCGCTATTTGGGAAGTAATTTTTTTCAAATGTTGACACGGTTTATTATGTTTTAATGAAGCTGTCAGTTAAGGACTATTTCCATTTATTTTATGGGAATAATTGAAAGCAAACACATTTGTGTTCATGTCTCTCATAAGGATTGTGAATGATAGGCTAAATTCTAAAAAAAAATGTGCAGTTCCCCTCTATAGGACCTTCTTGATTGCATAACGCCTACCGTCTCTGCATCCTGTGGTCACGCCAACAACCACCATGTGGTATCCTGAGACTTAGACAGTTATTTGGGATGTCAATTGTTGTCACGGTTAATTATGTTTTAAGGACGCTGACAGTTAAGGACTATTTCCTTTTATTTTATGGGAATAATTGAAATAAAAAACATATGTGTTCATGTCTCTCATAAGTTAAATTCTCAAAAAAATACAGTTCCCCTTGCACTTTGCCTACTGTCTCTGAATCCTGGGGTCACGCCAATAACCACTACGTGGTATCCTGAGACTTAGACCATTATTTGGGATGTCATTTTTTTGTAACAGTTGTTGTCACGGTTAATTATGTTTTAATCAATCTGACAGTTAAGGAATAGTTCCTTTTGTTTTATGTGAATAATTGAAAAAAAAAAAAAAAAAATGTGTTCATGTCTCTCATAAGAATGTAGATGATAGGCTAAATTCTAAAATAAAATTGTGAAGTTCCACTTGCACTTCACCTACCATCTATGCATCCTGGGGTCGCGCCAACAACCACCATATGGTATCCTGTGACTTAGACCATTAATTTGGGATGTCATTTTTTTTCAACAATTTTTGTCACGGTTTATTATGTTTATAATGTATATAATTGAAAGAAAAAAATATAAGTGTTCATGTGTCTCATAAGGATTGGGAAGGATAGGCTAACTTCTATAAAAAAAATGGTGCAGTTTCCCATTATAGGACCTTCTTACTTGCACTTTACCTACCGTCTCTGCATCCTGGGGTCGCACCAACAACCACAATGTGGTATCCTGAGACTTAGACCGATATTTGGGATGTAATTTTTTTTAACAATTGTTGCCACATTTTATTATGTTTTAATGAAGCTGTCAGTTTAGGACTATTTTAATTTATTTTATGGGGATAATTGTAAGACAGATACGTGTTAATGTCTCTCATAAGGGTTGTGAATGATAGGCTAAATAAAATAGAATAAAAATGCAGCTCCCCTTTATAGGACCTTCTTACTTGCACTTCGCCTACCATCTCTGCATCCTGGATTCACGCCAAAACCCACCATGTGCTATCTTGAGACTTAGACCGTTATTTGAGACCATTTCCATTCATTTGATGGGAATAATTGAAATAAAAAACATGTGTGTTCATGTCTCTCATAAGGATTGTGAATGATAGGCTGAATTCTAAAATCCAAAAAAGTGCCGTTCCCCTTTATAGGACCTTCTTACTTGCACTTCGCCTACCGTCTCTGCATCCTGGGTTCACGCCAACAACCACCATGCGGTATCCTGAGATAGACCGTTATTTGGGACTATTTCCATTTATTTTATGGGAGTAATTGTAAGAAAAAAAACATATGTATTCATGTCTCTCATAAAGATTGTGAATGATAGGCTAAATTCTAAAAAACAATGTGCAGTTTCCCTTTTATAGGACCTTCTTGATTGCAAGTCGCCTACCGTCTCTGCATCTTGTGGTCACGCCAACAACCACCATCTGGTATCCTGAGACTTAGACCGTTATTTGGGACTATTTCCATTTATTTTATGGGATTAATTGAAAGAAAAAAACACATGTATTCATGTCTTTCATAAGGATTGTGAATGATAAGCTAAATCCTAAAAAACAATGTGCAGTACCCCTTTATAGGACCTTCTTGCTTGCACTTCGCCAACCGTCTTTGCATCCTGGGGTTGCACCAAAAACCACCATCTGGTATCCTGAGACTTAGACCGTTATTTGGGACTATTTTCATTTATTTTTTAGGACTAATTGAACTTTTTTTTTTATAAACCACACACATTTTCCCAGTAGCGATCATCCCTCGACTTATTAGTGATATTTACAGTTTATTGCATAGAAGAGACAAGCCCAGCCTCCTGGCCTACGCAGCACGTAGCGGAAGGCTCCAGTACAGCAGACGAGCCCGCAGTAAACAGTGTGCAACAATCGCTTATCAGACAGTGTTGGCCCTGAACCACGCTCACGGGAAAGATATGTTGAACGCTGCCTCACGCCTGCGTGCGTCGTCTGTGATCCGCCTAGGCTCCGGCGCAGGAAAGAGGGCAGGATAAGCACACAGCCGCCAGCTACAGCGCGTCAGCACGAATACGACTGCGGAGGGAAACATACGTAAACACACACGCGCGCACTCCGCCTGGCCCTGGCTATGTGTGTTTTGGAGCTAATCGGGCCTCGTAAGAATCCGTATAAAATGAGTTCTGATCCGTTTTTTCCCGGCCTTTCTCTCAGCTTACGCGGGTCTTTTGTAACACTTGAGGGAATCTTTGCTTCTCCTCTGTTTGGGTTTCACTGTCACTTAGCCAACATTTTGCTCCTGGCCTGAATATTTGATCAGCAGCAAATGTTCCTCGCCAACACAAAAATACTTTTTTTAAATGTATTTATTTATTTATTTTTGTCCAATCCTTTTTTTTTTTTTTTTTTTTTTTTTTATGTCCTGTCCAGCTTCTCAGGCAAATCATATAGTTGATGTAGATGCCCATGACGGCTGTTCAGATTTACTTTACAAAAGAGAAGTGTAGGATACTTCTCTTGTTGCCTTATTTGTATTTGACTTTATTAAATGTATTTATATTATCATTTAGTGCAGCCGGGCCGGAGCAGGAGGGGATAGAAAGAGAAAAAAAAAAGAAGACAGAGGGGGAAATTGTGGGGACAAGAGGGGGATTAGACAGAGAGACAAAAACAACAACAGCAAACAACAACAACAACAACAATAGAGCAACATCAGCAAATATGACATGTACAAATATGATGGTAAAAGTAATAGCAAATAAGCAGTTAGCGAAAAATAAAAAATAATACAGAAATGACAATGAGCATTATTACACTACAAATGGATCAATACAAATACCAATAGAAATAGCGCTATTGATAATGAACAATACCAATAATTTACCTTTATTATCATAAATACAGTTGTTTAAATGCAACAATACATATACGTAATGATAACTTGAGATACGAAAGAATGCAGAAAAATGGAGGGGGAGAAAGAGAAGCAACCTACATTAACCTTGTAGATTGTTATAGTCACAATAGGTTAAGCTTTGTCAGTGTGCCATGTGTTACACCCAGTTTACCCTAGGGCAACAACGTTAATATATGTTTGATGAAACGTGATTATGTGCATGAGTGTAAGTATGCATATGTACTTGTATATGTACAGAATGTGTATATGTGTTTGTACAATGAATGTATATGTACAGAATGTGTATATGTGTTTGTACAGTGAATGTATATGTACAGTATGTGTATGTGTATGTTTGTATATTGAATGTGCGTGTGGATGTACGAATATTAGGTAGGTAAATATGTACTGTATTTGTGTATGTATGTGGGAGCGTAGGTACCTATGTACGTATGTGAGCATATGTGAATTTGCATGTACAATACATTCGACTCCCAGAGTGCGTGGGAGCCAGAGCACGGCCCCATCACCCCCGAGAGCCCAACCCACAAACAGGAGGCGTGGTGCCCAGGGAACCAGGGACCACCGCCCCCACGCAGCCAAGCCGGCCAGCGACAGGAACCCCAGAGCCCGACCCACCGTACCGCCCACAAGGGCCAGCAGCAGGCCGCAGACAGACGCACCCGGCAGAGGACAGGGCACGAGAAAAGCAGGGGACAGCCAGACCCCAAGCCAGCGAGAGACTACACCCCACACGGGCAGAAAGGCGAGACGCCCCGCCCGAGGGACCCAGAGACTCCCCGCAACCGGACGGGAAGACCGCCCCCGCCCCACCGGCAACCGGGCCCCCACGAGCCCACCCCCCACCCCCGGAGAGCGCGGCGAGGCCAGCCCCCGGCCACCCCACCCAAACCGGCCGCCGCAGGACCACCCAGGCACAGGGCCACGGGAACCACCCACCCCACCCGCAGGCACCCCAACGATGGAGATGGAACAACCAGCAACCGCCCCGCCGAGCCCCCCCCCTGAGGGAGGGGAAAAATTAAAAAATAATATTAATAAAATATATTTAAAAAATAAATAAATAAATAAATAAATAAATTAATTAATTAAAAAAAAAAAAAAAAAAGAATTAAAAGAAGATCACAGACATGCTGACAAACAAGGTCACTACCCCAGCAACTGGCCGACTCGCAGCACCTCGGAATACCTTGCAGCACCAAGCTACCACAATAGACGCAGGGACTAGGCCCAACAGGCCCCAACCAAGACGGGCACCCGGAAGGGATGGACAGCGGGACCCAGGAGCTCCAGACACGCAGTTCGGATGCAGTAGCCTGAGGCGTCGACCCCCGTCTGACAGGCAGGCCCAGAGCGTACCCCCAGAAATATACATACATACATACATACACACATACACATACACATACACACATACACGTATACATACCCACACATACACATATATACATATACATACACATATGTACACATACACATATATAAACATACATACATACACACACATATACATACATATACACAGTTCGTCAGCCCCGACAGCCATCACGCGCGCGCGCTGCCACCAGTCACAACATCAGCCACACCCCTGCACCAGACCCAGCAGCCACGGGCGCCCACACCACAAACAAACGGCAGCAGAAACAGCAGCCGCAATAACCCCAGACAGCCAGCACCAGCCAATCAAATCAAAGCGATCAAAGAAAAACTGCGACCAGCAACCACACGCCACCAGGGCCATGGAGACCAGCCAGCGCCAGCCCGCCGGTCAGCCCGAACGCCAACACGCAAACAAGAGACACCAACAACCCCCCCAACCAAAAGGCCCCCCACCCCAACCCAAACCCGCACAAACACACCACCGCCCAAACAACCGGGACACAGCATCCAGACCAGACACGGGGGCTGCGCCGCCACCACACCAAGTCACCAACAGAGACCCCACAGCGCAAGGTCGGGCCACACGGGCACGGACCCCATCCAACAGGAAGTGAGACCCGCGCGACGCCACACACAAATAAATAAATTTTTGTCCAATCCTATGTTGATAGTATTAAACATTTTCTGTTTAGGGTAAATGTATTAAAGATATATTTAAAAAAAACACAAAAAAAGTTTATCCATACAAAGCGTTTTTCCTACGCTTTGTACCCTGTGGCTTTTAAAACGGTGTGGCTGATTTATGGATTTTTTTTGGCTGATGACCACAATGCAAATCGACACTGAAAACGTGTGTTACTGTTTGTCATAGCGCCATCTTTTGGACGAGTTTGCTCACTGCAGGTGTCGCAGTGCTCTTCTGTTTCAAGTGCCGTTCCGTCTTCAAGCCGTCCATAGCGTTTCTACTTGTACGGATTCTTCATGCATCACTCCAAGCGACGTTCGCAAGTTTTACAATATGAATAAAACAATTCTTACTTACTAAAGAGTCCCATGTGTGATGTCTGTAGGACGTGCTATGGTAATGTAATCAAGCTAGTGTCGTTAGCATTAGTTAGTGCTGTTCCGTCTTCTGTCTGCGTTCGTAATATTAATTTTTGTATTGTCTCAGTTTCGTAAATTCACCAAAACGTCACCATGGAGTTATTGAGTCTGTTTAGCTAATTGGAGAGATAGCTTGCGCAACTAGTGGGTCCATGACGATGACCTCTGTTTTGTTTGATCGGCCGTTTTACTGTCTTGTTACAGACACCTTTAAGGTATGTAAATAAACATTTACAGAATATTTATGCGTAAATAACTCATTTCACAACGTATATATCTGCGGCTTATAGTCCGGTGCGGCTAATTTATGGAAAGAAATAATGATTTCTTCTAACATTTAGTGGGTGCGGCTTATATACCACTTTACAGTTTGGAAAATCTGGTAGTTTTGACGACAGGTAATTTAAACAATTGTGTTACATGCGCTTATTAACGCAAAATACAACCTGAGCACATCGCTTGATAATGCTACACCATCCCAGTAAATTTTGTATACCGTAAATTGCGGTCTACAAGCCGCTACAATTAGGTGTGTTGATGTTTGTGCTATGGCGCTATCTTTCGGACGAGTTCACTCAGTACAGGTGCTGCACTGCCCTTCTGTTTAGACTGAGCTTTCAACCGGAAATCCATAGCGTTTCTACGTGTATGGATTCTGCATTCATCCCTCCAAGCGACGTTTGCAAGTTTTGCAAAATAACTAAAACAATTCTTACTTACTAAAATGTCCCATGTGTGATGTCTGTAGGAGTGTTTTCATGCGTGTTTGTACGCGCTACGGTATTGTAATCAAGCTAGTGTTGTTAGCATTTGCTAATAATTCTCTGTGTTAGTATTGTTAACTTACAATGGCATTATTTTTGCATTGTATTTCACAAATTCACAAATTAACTATATCGTTTACATACTGTTGGCAGTTTTTTATGTTTTTTTAGAGGGTTTTGTGGGCAGAATAGAGTACTCCCATTAGCTCCTTTGTTAGCCACCTCGTACTTGCCATATTTTACGACTTATAATGCATAAAACAAATAAAAACACATGTTCTAGTCTTATGTAGGGACTGTAAAAAACAGGCAAAAATTAATAATTCATATATTGGTGCAAACTACTTTGTTGTCTAAAAAACATCCAAAGAGGGCCAACTATACTCCATTTACATGTTGTGACCTGAATATTAACAAGTATTAGGGATATTGGTATTATAATTGTAACACAGAGGAACTACTTGTAGTGAGCTAATTAGCTTATACTGTTATTTTGACATATTGTGCTGCTGCATCCCCTCTGAGTTGGTGAAAGTTCATTCTAGATAATAAATCATGCCTCTCACCTGGATAGTAGAAGGTTGTGGACATAAACCCACAAATTGGTCAACTTTGACATCCAACTTAGACCCAAAGATGGCGAGAAAGACACAACAATGCATGAAAATACCTTTGTTCAGTTCAGCTCATTTATTTATTGCATTCATAAAAATTTAAACAAAGGAACACAATAAAAATCAATCAATCAACACACCATTAAAGTAAAATATGAACAAAAAGGAGCAGAAATAAGTTAAAAACATATAAAATCTGCCCAATTGACTTTAAATGATGGCAACTACAAAGCCATATTTTCATTTTACAACATTTTGCACTTTTTAAAACTTGTGTGAGGATCATGTTTTATTTTTAGTGTCACGGGGAAGATATAAAAATCCCTTCAGTCGGCATCCCAGTAAGAGCGGACCTTGTACAGTAAGTGATTATTTCATTTGTGTTCATAGTTCGTATATTTTGTTTAGCACTTAGCAATACTGCTACGGGCTACATCTGTTTAGCACACATCTTCTAAAACTTGTAGATCATACTCCATATACTCAGGCTCAAAAATATAAGCTTCTGGATCATCATTTGTCCTAAAGCAGTCTTTGTTGTCTCTCATTGGTGCAAACTACTTTGGGTTAAAGTGACTTGCAAAGTACATGATAAAAAAAAGTGACAAAGTGTGTAAATGTTATACAAAACCCAAAACCAGTGAAGTTGGCACGTTGTGTAAATGGTAAATAAAAAGAGAATACAATGATTTCCAAATCCTTTTCAACTTATATTCAATTGAATAGACTGCAAAGACAAGATATTTAATGTTCCAACTGAGAAACTTTTTTTTTTTTGCAAATAATAATTAACTTACAATTTAATGTTCAGCAACACATTGCAAAAAAGTTGTCACAGGGGCATTTTTACCACTGTGTTACATGGCCTTTCCTTTTAACAACACTCAGTAAACGTTTGGGAACTGAGGAGACCAATTTTTGAAGCTTTTCAGGTGGAATTATTTCCCATTCTTGCTTGATGTACAGCTTGAGTTGTTCAACAGTCCGGGGTCTCCGTTATGGTATTTTAGGCTTCATAATGTGCCACATATTTTCAATGGGAGACAGGTCTGGACTACAGGCAGGCCAGTGCTAGTACCTGCACACTTTTACTATGAAGCTATGTGGTTGTAACACGTGGCTTGGCATTGTCTTGCTGAAATAAGCAGGGGCGTCCATGATAACGTTGCTTGGATGGCAACATATGTTGCTCCAAAACCTGTATGTACCTTTCAGCATTAATGGTGCCTTCACAGATGTGTAAGTTACCCATGCCTTGGGCACTAATACACCCCCATACCATCACAGATGCTGGCTTTTCAACTTTGCGACTATAACAATCCGGATGGTTCTTTCCCTCTTTGGTCCGGAAGGCACAACGTTCTGTGGACTCGTCAGACCACAGACCACTTTTCCACTTTGCATCAGTCCATCTTAGATGAGCTCGGGCCCAGCGAAGCCAGCGGCCTTTCTGGGTGTTGTTGATAAATGGCTTTCGCTTTGAATAGTAGAGTTTTAACTTGTACTTACTGGTGTAGCGACAAAATGTAGTTAATGACAGTAGTTTTCTGAAGTGTTCCTGAGCCCATGTGGTGATATCCTCTACACACTGATGTCGTTTTTGATGCAGTACCGCCTGAGGGATCCAAGGTCACGGGCATTCAATGATACGTGCAGTGATTTCTCCAGATTCTCTGAACCTTTTGATGACATTACATGCAGAAATCACTAAATTCCTTGCAATAGCTCGTTGAGAAATGTTGTTCTTAAACCGTTTGACAGTTTACTCACGCATTTGTTCACAAAGTGGTGACCCTCGCCCCATCCTTGTTTGTGAATGACTGAGCATTTCATGGACGCTGCTTTTATACCCAATCACGGCACCCACCTGTTCCCAATTAGCCTGTTCACCCGTGGGACGTTCCAAATAAGTGTTTGATGAGCATTCCCTCAACTTTCTCAGTCTTTTTTGCCACTTGTGCCACCTCTTTTTTAACATGTTGCAGGCATCAAATTTCAAATGAGCTAACATTTGCAAAAAAATAACAACGTTTTCCAGTTGGAACATGAAATATCTTGTCTTTGCAGTCTATTCAATTCAATATAGGTTGACAAGGATTAGCAAATCATTGTATTCTGTTTTTATTTATCATTTACACAACGTGCCAACTTCACTGGTTTTGGGTTTTGTACATGATTTAGTCGATTAGGCCATATCTGATGAAGGTTAACGGAACATGCTTGAAGGTCGACAACTGACTTTGAGCGATGTAACCATCCGTCGCTTTATTGTTGCACTTTCAAATCGACATTCCATCGACCGCCTTTCTTTTTTTCTCTTTTTTTTTAAATGGCATCCTTGTGTACCTTTTTTTTACCTTCTCGTATTGACATGGAGTCTGCACACTGCAATGCTCGTCAATAAATGATCACAAAACATGGAGTCCATGCGGCTTTTTTTAATAACGCTCCTCTTTGAGACACATCCAGCGTGACATCCACCATTGTGGATGAAGGGAAAAAAACACCGAATCGACTTTTTCACCTTCCTTGACTCATTTATTTAGAAGACTTGTATTAATATATATATATATATATATATATATATATATATATATATATATATATATATATATATATATATATATATATGTGGTTTATCATCGCCACAAAGGAGCCCCAGAAGGGACCATTAAAATACATCAGCACCCTCCGCTCCTGTTCCTTCCTTTCAACTTCCGCCTGCCACACTTTCTTTTCTGCTGAAAATTTATATTTGGTTCTTGTAAAATATTCATGTCACAGTGGTAGTGGTGGAACCATAAATCATACATCTGAAAAAAAAAAACTGAAAAAAAAACTGGGGGGGAACCAGGAGACAAGTGAGGGAATGAAATGGATGTGAGCGTAATGATGGGAGGAGGTGAAGGAACTGGTGGGAGGAGGAACAGAAGCTTATGGAGATAAATGGAGGGAGAAAAGGAAAATGGTGGACAAGGAGAAAGAGAGAGAGAAAGAGAGGTAGGAAACAGATATAAATAGTGCATGAACCTGAATATGCACGACGTGGTGAACTGGAACGTGAAATCACACTTCACAATAAAGTTCAAGTGGAAGCACGTCACACTTGTAAACATGCCGCAAGATGGACACGACCCATGATGACGTCTGTCCGATTTAACATGAAAGCATGCCTGGTGTGACACGTCGGGACTTAGGTGTGCGCTGGTCTCTCGGTGAGGAAGACGTGACTCACCTGTAACGTACACCGGGTCTGGGGCTCCATTTTGCCCCATCCCTCACTACCCAGACGTTGAAACGTCGAGGACTTGTTGAATTAGGTCCTGTTGTGGAGGAACTCCATGCTTTCTGACAACGTTTATTCAATGTTGGGTTGCGAATTTTGGTCATTTTCCCAACCAATATTCGACAACACAAATACAACGTTGAAACAACATGCTTTCTGACGACGTTTAATCAATGTCATGTTGTGACGTTGATTTGACCATTGAATTTTGGTCATTTTCCCAACCAATATTCGACAACACAAATACAACGTTGAAACAACATGCTTTCTGACGACGTTTAATCAATGTCATGTTGTGACGTTGATTTGACCATTGAAGTTTGGTCATTTTCCCAACCAATATTCGACAACACAAATACAACGTTGAAACAACATGCTTTCTGACGACGTTTAATCAATGTCATGTTGTGACGTTGATTTGACCATTGAATTTTGGTCATTTTCCCAACCAATATTCGACAACACAAATACAACATTGAAACAACATGCTTTTTGACAAAGTTTAATCAATGTTGGGTTCTGACGTTCCATCCATCCATCCATTTTCTACCGCTTGTCCCTTTTGGGGTCGCGGGGGTGCTGGAGCCTATCTCAGCTGCATTCGGGCGGAAGGCAGGGTACACCCTGGACAAGTCGCCACCTCATCGCAGGGCCAACACAGATAGACAGACAACATTCACACTCACATTCACACACTAGGGCCAATTTAGTGTTGCCAATCAACCTATGCCCAGGTGCATGTCTTTGGAGGTGGGAGGGAGCCGGAGTACCCGGAGGGAACTCACGCAGTCACGGTGAGAAAATGCAAACTCCACACAGAAAGATCCCGAGCCCGGGATTGAACCCAGCACTACTCAGGACCTTCGTATTGTGAGGCACATGCACTAACCCTTCTTCCACCGTGCTGCCGACGTTGATTTGAACATTGAAATTTGGTCATTTCCCAACCAATATTCTACAAGCATTTAGGTTTTCAGCACCAAAGGCTTGGAATAACCTACAATCGAATATTAAACTTCAAACCCTTGTTACATTGAATGAGTTTAAAGCTTCTGTGAAAGGATTGCAGTCTACCTTGTCTGTGTCATGTGATCAAGTTTTTAATGTTGTAAATGTGATGTTTTATGTGTTGTTTACTGTTTTTTTAATGTAACCTTGCTGCTTCCCTCTTGGCCAGGTCTCCCTTGGAAAATAGATCCTTGATCTCAATGGATTTTTTACCTGGTTAAATAAAGGCTAAATAAAATTTTTTAAAAAACAACACAAATACAGCGTTGAAACAACATGCTTTTTGACAACGTTTAATCAATGTCATGTTGTGACTTTGATTTGACCATTGAAATTTGGTAATTTCCTAACCAATAATACATAACACAAATACAATGATGAAACAACATGCTTTGTGACAAAGTTCAATCAACGTTAGGTTCTGACGTTGATTTGAATTTTGAATTTTGGTCATGTAGTGTGTGTGTGACTATCAGTGGTACTTTAACTTTAACTTAATTATCCCAACCAATATTTTACAACAAAAATACAACGTAGAAACATGCTTTTTGACAACGTTTAATCAATGTTGGGTTGTGACGTTGAGCAACTCGAACCTGATGTTGGAACAGCATGCTATTTGACGACGTTCAATCAATGTTGGGTTCTGACGTTGATTTTAGCATTGAATTGTGGTAATTTCTCAACCAATATTCTACAACACAAATACAACGTTGGAACAACATGCTTTTTGACAATGTTTAGTCAAACAATGTTGGGTTCTGACGTTGATTTGACCATAGAATGTTGGTAATTTCCCAACCAATAATTAATAACACAAATACAACGTTGAAACAGCATGCTTTTTGACAATGCTTATTCAATGTCATATTGCAACGTTAATTCGACCATTGAATTTTGGTCATTTTCTCAGCCAATATTCTACAACACAAATACAACGTTGAAACAACATGCTTTTTGACAATGTTTAATCAATGTTGGGTTCTGATGTTGATTTCAACATTGATATCGGGTCATTTCCCAACCAGTATTCTACAACACAAATACAACTTTGAAACAACATGCTTTTTGACAACATTTAATCAATGTTGGGTTCTGGCGTTAATTTGAACATTACATTTTGGTCATTTTCCCAACAAATATTCTACAACACAAATACAACATTGAAAAAAACATGCTTTTTGACGAAGTTTAATCAATGTTGGGTTTTGACGTTGATTTTTGAATTTTGGTCATCTAGTGTGTGTGTGACTATCAGTGGTACTTTAACTTTAACTTAATTTTCCCAACCAATATTTTATAACAAAAATACAACGTAGAAACATGCTTTTTGACGACCTTTAATCAATGTTGGGTTGTGACGTTGAGCAACTCGAACCTGACGTTGGAACAGCATGTTATTTGACGACGTTCAATCAATGTTGGGTTCTGACGTTGATTTGAGCATTGAATTGTGGTAATTTCTCAACCAATATTCTACAACACAAATACAACGTTGGAACAACATGCTTTTTGACGACGTTTAGTCAAACAATGTTGGGTTCTGATGTTGATTTGACCATTGAATGTTGGTCTTTTCCCGACCAATATTCAATAACACAAATACAATGTTGAAACAACATGCTTTTTGATTACGTTAAATCAATGTTGGGTTGTGACATTAATTTGACCATTGAATGTTGGTAATTTCACAACCACAATTCAATAACACAAATACAACGTTGAAACAACATGCTTTTTGACAATGCTTATTCAATGTCATATTGCAACGTTAATTCGACCATTGAATTTTGGTCATTTTCTCAGCCAATTTTCTACAACACAAATACAACGTTGAAACAACATGCTTTTTGACAATGTTTAACCAATGTTGGGTTCTGATGTTGATTTGAACATTGATATCTGGTCATTTCCCAACCAATATTCTACAACACAAATCCAACTTTGAAACAACATGCTTTTTGACGACATTTAATCAATGTTGGGTTGTGACATTAATTTGACCATTGAATGTTGGTCATTTCCCAACCAATATTCAATAACACAAATACAACGTTGAAACAACATGCTTTTTGATGACGTTAAATCAATGTTGGGTTGTGACGTTAATTTGACCATTGAATGTTGGTAATTTCCCAACCACAATTCAAAAACACAAATACAACGTTGAAACAGCATGCTTTTTGACAATGCTTATTCAATGCCATATTGCAACGTTAATTCGACCATTGAATTTTGGCCATTTTTTCAGCCAATATTCTACAACACAAATACAACGTTGAAACAACATGCTTTTTGACAATGTTTAATCGATGTTGGGTTCTGATGTTGATTTGAACATT
The DNA here is from genome assembly GCF_033978685.3 of Nerophis lumbriciformis. Classification (NCBI taxonomy): domain Eukaryota; kingdom Metazoa; phylum Chordata; class Actinopteri; order Syngnathiformes; family Syngnathidae; genus Nerophis; species Nerophis lumbriciformis. The sequence continues at coordinate 13,127,908 of NC_084571.2, read as the reverse complement.
GATATCTGGTCATTTCCCAACCAATATTCTACAACACAAATACAACTTTGAAACAACATGCTTTTCGACGACGTTTAATCAATGTTGGTTTCTGGCGTTAATTTGAACATTACATTTTGGTCATTTTCCCAACCAATATTCTACAACACAAATACAACATTGAAACAACATGCTTTTTGACAACATTTAATCAATATTGTGTTCTGACGTTGATTTGACCATTTAAATTTGGTCATTTTCCAACCAATATTCAATAACACAAATACAACGTTGAAACAACATGCTTTTTGACGACATTTATTCAATGTCGGGTTCTGACGTTGATTTGACCATTGAGTTTTGGTCATTTTACCAACCAATATTCTACAACACAAATACAACATTGAAACAACATGCTTGTCGACGACGTTTAGTCAATGTCATGTTGTGACTTTGATTTGACCATTTAATTTTTGTAATTTTCCCAACCATTATTCTACAACACAAAGACAACGTAGAAACAACATGATTTTTGACCACATTTAATCAATGTTGGGTTCTGGTGTTGATTTCACCAGTGAATTTTGGTAATTTTTCAACCATTATTCTACAACACAAATACAATGTTGGAACAACATGCTTTTTGACAACATTTAATCAAATATGTAATGTTTTTGACCACTGTAACATTACACACAATTTGAACAGCAACACTGTGTTTGGATACAGGAAAACAACACACTGTACATTAATAAAGTAATTTTTTGGCGGACCACTAGATTAAGCCCGCGTACCACGAGTGGTACACGTACTGCAGTTTAAAAAAAAAAAAAACACTGGTTATTTTGGTTTATTTGGTATCACACCAAAATTACCCTATGACTCAATTATCTTCTGGTACTTTCTTCTGGGAAGAAGAAAACTTCTCGTCCACACTCTCTGCCACGACAATAAAGTGTCCATGAAATTGTTATACGTACGCCTCTGCATGACATTGTATCAATAAAGAAAACAGTTTCTAATTCAATATATTAAAACATATTTTAATGGAAATAAAACAAAAAAACGTTATAATATATGCAGTACTAGAGAAATATAAATAACACAAAAATGGCTACCACAACCATAATGAGAAAAATTTAAGTACAGTAGTAAAGTAGGCCCAAGTATTCATTACGCACAACTACAATGAGCAATATCAAAGTGTAGTAACACAGTAGGCCCAAGCTAACTTTCAACAAATAAATCATTAATTTCACTTATTGATATATGCAGTACTAGAGAAATATAAATAACACGAACAATGGCTACCACAACAAAGGATCACTTTTTTTAATTACTTTTTTTGGTTTACATTGTAAGTGCATCAGTTATTAAAAAAAAAATAATAATAAATCCTTATTTAAACTGTAAAATGTTTTGAACAACTTCAACCAACTAATATTAAAGCAAGCAAGGAACTGAGGATGTGCAGTTCAATTTATGAGTTTAAAATGTTTTTTTTTTTCAAAATAAGACTATAAATAAGTACAGAGATGTGCTGTGAGTAGTAATAAGTATGATCAATAAACGTGGAACATGATAGTATCATGTTTATATACTTATGTATAAAACAGTTGAATTGTATAATGTAAACAAGAAGATATAAACATCCCATCAGTCGGCATCCCAGTGAGAACGGACATTGTACAGTAAGTGCTTGTTTTATTATGTTCATCATTTGTATATCTTGTTTAGTACTGGGCAGCACGGTGGAAGAAGGGTTAGTGCGTCTGCCTCACAATACAAAGGTCCTGAGTAGTCGTGAGTTCAATCCCGGCCTCGGGATCTTTCTGTGTGGAGTTTGCATGTTCTCCCCGTGACTGCGTGGGTTCCCTCCGGGTACTCCGGCTTCCTCCCACCTCCAAAGACATGCACCTGGGGATAGGTTGATTGGCAACACTAAATTGGCCCTAGTGTGTGAATGTGAGTGTGAATGTTGTCTGTCTTTGTCTGTCTATCTGTGTTGGCCCTGTGATGAGGTGGCGACTTGTCCAGGGTGTACCCCGCCTTCCGCCCGATTGTAGCTGAGATAGGCTCCAGCGCCCCCCGCGACCCCGAAAGGAATAAGCGGTAGAAAATGGATGGATGGATGTTTAGTACTGCTACTTGCTGCATCTGTTTAGCACCAGAGGTGGGTAGAGTAGCCAGAAATTGTACTCAAGTAAGAGTACTGTTACTTTAGAGATTCATTACTCAAGTGAAAGTAAGGAGTAGTCACTCAAATATTTACTTGAGTAAAAGAAAAAGTATGTTGTGAAAAAACTACTCAAGTACTGAGTAACTGATGAGCAACCTGTTCGTTTAATGATGACTGCAACAAATAATGCACAAAAACATAAAAATAGCAATGAGAAAATTCAGAGCCATGAATATCTCTTAAGCAACTAAAACAATAATATGTATCAAATAATAATACATTAAAATTTAAAAAATTAAGGCAAATTGAGCCACAATAACTTAACAGCACCATAGGCTCAGTAGGCATTGATTGATTGATTGATTGAAACTTGTATTAGTAGATTGCACAGTACAGTACATATTCCGTACAATTGACCACTAAATGGTAACACCCCAATAAGTTTTTCAACGTTAATCAATTACTTAATAAATGACCAAGTCGAGGTGATCTACCTCATATATACATATACATACACACACATATCATATATATATATATATATATATATATATATATATATATATACATACATTTATATATACAGTATATAATTTATATTGATTTATTTTGCCGTTTTTGTTCACATGTTAAAGGGGTTTTAATGAACATGCATGTTTAACATATAGATTCCTTTGTTTCATGAAGACAAGAATATAAGTTGGTGTATTACCTGATTCTGATGACTTGCATTGATTGTAATCAGACAGTAGTGCTGATAGCGTCCACGTTTTCAAATGGAGGAGAAAAAAAGTTCCTTCTTTCTGTCTAATACCACATGAAAGTGGTTGGTTTTTGGCATCTTATTTGTCCAGCTTCCATATTCGTTTGTATACACTTTACAAGAAATACATTGGCGACAAACTCCGTAGCTTGATAGCTTGTTTGTGCTGGCTTTCGGAGACTCTTATTTTGTTAACGCAGGCGCGATGGAGCGGCACTTTTATTTTTTTTTGGCTTTTGACGGGAAGTACGGTTGAAATAAAAAAAGGTCTTTTTTCCTTTACACTTTTGATTGATTGATTGAAACTTGTATTAGTAGATTGCACAGTACAGTACATATTCCGTACAATTGACCACTAAAAGGTAACACCCGAATAAGTTTTTCAACTTGTTTAAATCGGGGTCCACGTGTGACGGTCATATGAAGTCTGGATCATCAGTGGTGTTGTCGTCGTTTTTGAAGGAAATAGCGATTTTTGTACTTTTTGTACGTCAATACTTTGCCCTATTCTTAAAATGAGCAAAATACGTAAATAGTACATGTTATTATGAATTTGCCTGTCACTTTGCAATACATCACTTCTTTATTTTACTATACTATGGATCACAATGTGGGAAGAAAGGGATGGAAAGGAATTGTGCATTTGAACAATCGTATGTGGTATGTGTAGATATGTGTACTGTGTAGTATATATATATATATACATATATATATATATATATATATATATATATATATATATATATATATATATATATATATATATACATGTACATGTAAATGCATATATGCATGTATTTACATGCTTAACAATGCATGGGCTCAAGTACCGTATGTTCCGGACCATAGGGTGCACCATAGGGTGGATAATAAGGCGCACTGCCGATGAGTGGGTCTAGTCAGGTTTTATTCATACAAAAGGTGCACCAGATTATAAGGCGCATTAAGGAGTCATATTATTATTTATTTTTTTCTAAATGTAAAACACTTCATTGTGGTCTACATAACATGTAATGGTGGTTCGTTGGTCAAAATGTTGCATAGATGATGTTGTACAGATCATCTTCAAGCCACTTTCTGACAGTCGCTTCCGGATGCGCTGTTTTGTGGGTGGTCTTATCTATGTGGCTCACCTTCGACAGCGTCTTCTCCCCGTCATTTTTGTTGTAGCGGTGTAGTGTGCAAGGACGGGGGTGGAAGAAGTGTCAAAAGATGGAGCAAACTGTTTTAATGACATTCAGACTTTACTTCAATCAATAACGGAGCAGCATCTCCTCATCAGTGGCTCACTAGTGCAACAACAACGCCGGAAATGTGTCCTGTGAAAATCCGGAACTCTCTAATAACTAAAGTTCCTTGGGTGAATAATGTAAACTCACTACACCGGTATGTTTTAGCGCTTTCATGGCGAGTTTTCTGACAGATATAAGGTCAGTAAGCACAACCAGAATCATTCCCTACATTGCGCGCACCAGGTTATAATTCATCATTCAAGATGGCGGAGTAGAGCACGTCCAAAACTGAAGCTCCCCTGTGCATGCTCTAAAAAACTCTAAGCTACTTGGATTTCTGCCATAATTTTTTCTTTTACGAACAACGCTTTCCTTATTTGTTGCACACCCGTTACAAAAGTTTAATGAAAAGGGCAACAATGGAGTCGGGATCGTCCTCGTTTCAAACACCTGTCGTCACTGAGGCCTATCTTGAGACTTTACTCAGGAAATTGTTCAATGAGGCTGAGGATAGATCCCAAAAGCGATTCCAGCGATTGGAGGATCAACTTGGTTCAATTCAAGATACTTTATCCAAGCACGCTGCCGATATTGAATCTGTCCGCAATGAAGTGTCTTCTATTGAAACGCGTGTACAGAGCAATGAGGACGCTATGCTCAATTTCACTAGCATGCTCACGAAGATTGAGAAAAAAATGATAGATCTCGAGGACAGAAGCAGGAGGGATAACATTAGAATCATCAACATCAAAGAAGGCGAAGAAGGAAATAACGCGCTGTCTTACCTGTCCGCCAACATCCCCAAGTGGTTCCCTGCCTTGGCTGCAAATCCTCCGGAGCTCATGCGGGCCCATCGCATCGGCCCCCCGCGACAATCTCCCCGTCCCAGAGCGATTATTGTGAAGTGTCTGAGGTACACGGATAGGGACCGCATCCTGAAGGAGGCTAGGAAAGTTCCTCTTCAGCTCTCCGGGAACTCCGTTCGCTTTGCCCCGGACTACAGTGACGCCACGGCCAAGCTGAGACGACCCTGCTACTCCACAATGTACAGCGCTCGAAAAGCTGGTTTTGAAGCCTTTCTCATTTATCCAGCAACTATCAAACTCTCCAAAGGCTCCCAACAACACTTTTTTGACAATCCAGCAGAGGCTGAAAAGTTCATCTCCGCAGCCTCGTAAACTCCACTGAACTTACTCACACAGAGACATGGACATACGACACCTGATAGGACTATTTTTGTTTGATTTTTCTTCAATGAGACTTTTTCATCGTAGTACTTCTGCGCTGGAGACAGGCATGGATCTGTTTACTTCCTGGGTCGTTGACGCGTCATGTTGCCACGTGACTGTTTTTCTTTTTTCTGTTTTTCACTAAACCACAATATTATTTTGTACACAGAAGATATATGAGTTTTATTTTTATTTGTTTTTATTTGATATCCGAACCTAACTATGCAAATGGTGTGATGAATGGGAATTATTTAGGAAACTATTTTTGCATTTTGAAGTTGTTCCATATTAAATATGTGATACTTACCACACCTCATGCATGTATGATGTGCATATGTATATATATATATATATATATATATATATATATATATATATATATATATATATATATATATATATATATATATATATGTATATGTATGTGTATGTATATGTTTGTGTGTATATTTTTGTTAATATTACTTCTTTAGTTTTTTACTTTTGCAATTGGATATTTAGTAGCTCTTGGGGGGAGCTTTTTGTTTTGTTTTGTTTTTTGTTTTCCATGTTTATTTTATTGCCTGCAGTGTACGAGTGTATGTTTGTGTGTGTGTGGATGAGAGATTGTTTATGTGTTTGCTTGAATGGTCCAGTTGTGTGCATGTTTGTGTTGTGTGTCTGTGGCCCACAGTCCTTGACCATATGCCCTCTTCTCTTGTTCATGTTACATGAACAGAGGAATGATTTATCTGACCATGATCACACACCCTCTTCTTCTTTTCATGTTTCTGAAATAACTCTATATGGATAGTTCTGATAGTGAATTCTCCTCTGAAATAGAGGAGAATGATGATTTGATAAACTCCCACAATTTGGAATCGATCAGTTTCTCAGACCACATCAACTACAAATCACAAAGATTTATGAGCGAAATGGATCCAGATAGAAATGCTCCTCAAAACACCAACAATGATTGTTTATATTATACTGACATCACATTTGATAAAACATTTATGCAAGATAATAACATATCTGTAGTACATTTTAATAGCAGGAGTCTATACTCTCATTTTGATGATATCCAGGACTATTTGAATCAATTCAAATCTCCATTTAATATTATAGGTATTTCAGAGACATGGATGAATGAGAATACAAGTAATGAGTTTGAATTAAATGGGTATGAAATGTTTTACTCCTCTCTGAGCTGCCACCTTAACGTGGTAGAGGAGTTTGCGTGTCCCAATGATCCTAGGAGCTATGTTGTCCGGGGGCTTTATGCCCCCTGGTAGGGTCTCCCAAGACAAACTGGTCCTAGGTGAGGGATCAGACAAAGAGCAGCTCGAAGACCTTGAAGACCTCCATGAAATATAAAAACCAAGGACCCAGATTTCCCTCGCCCGGACGCGGGTCACCGGGGCCCCCCTCTGGAGCCAGGCCCAGAGGTGGGGCACGATGGCGAGCTCCTGGTGGCCGGGCCTGTCCCCATGGGGCCCGGCCGGGCACAGCCCGAAGAGGCAACGTGAGTCCCCCCTCCAATGGGCTCACCACCCATAGCAGGGTTCATAGAGGTCGGGTGCGATGTGAGCTGGGCGGCAGCCAAAGGCAGGGCACTTGGCGGTCCGATCTTCGGCTACAGAAGCTAGCTCTTGGGACGTGGAACGTCACCTCGCTGGGGGGGAAGGAGCCTGAGCTAGTGCGCGAGGTGGAGAAGTTCCGGCTAGATATAGTCGGACTCACTTCGACGCACAGCAAGGGCTCTGGAACCAGTTCTCTCGAGAGGGGCTGGACTCTCTTCCACTCTGGCGTTGCCGGCAGTGAGAGGCGACGGGCTGGGGTGGCAATTCTTGTTTCCCCCCGGCTCAGAGCCTGTACGTTGGAGTTCAACCCGGTGGACGAGAGGGTAGCTTCCCTCCGCCTTCGGGTGGGGGAACGGGTCCTGACTGTGGTTTGCGCTTACGCGCCAAACCGCAGCTCAGAGTACCCACCCTTTTTGGATTCACTCGAGGGAGTACTTGAGAGTGTTCCCCCGGGTGATTCCCTCGTTCTACTGGGGGACTTCAATGCTCATGTTGGCAACGACAGTGAAACCTGGAGAGGCGTGATTGGGAAGAATGGCTGCCCGGATCTGAACCCGAGCGGTGTTTTGTTATTGGACTTTTGTGCCCGTCACAGATTGTCCATAACGAACACCATGTTCAAACATAAGGGTGTCCATATGTGCACTTGGCACCAGGACACCCTAGGCCGCAGTTCCATGATCGACTTTGTAGTTGTGTCATCGGATTTGCGGCCTCATGTTTTGGACACTCGGGTGAAGAGAGGGGCGGAGCTTTCTACCGATCACCACCTGGTGGTGAGTTGGCTGCGATGGTGGGGGAGGATGCCGGACAGATCTGGCAGGCCCAAACGCATTGTGAGGGTTTGCTGGGAATGTCTGGCAGAGTCTCCTGTCAGAGAGAGTTTCAATTCCCACCTCCGGAAGAACTTTGAACATGTCACGAGGGAGGTGCTGGACATTGAGTCTGAATGGACCATGTTCCGCGCCTCTATTGTCGAGGCGGCTGATTGGAGCTGTGGCCGCAAGGTAGTTGGTGCTTGTCGTGGCGGTAATCCTAGAACTCGTTGGTGGACACCGGCGGTGAGGGATGCCGTCAAGCTGAAGAAGGAGTCCTATCGGGTTCTTTTGGCTCATAGGACTCCTGAGGCAGCGGACAGGTACCGACAGGCCAAGCGGTGTGCGGCTTCAGCGGTTGCGGAGGCAAAACTCGGACATGGGAGGAGTTCGGGGAAGCCATGGAAAACGACTTCCGGACGGCTTTGAAGCGATTCTGGACCACCATCCGCCGCCTCAGGAAGGGGAAGCAGTGCACTATCAACACCGTGTATGGTGAGGATGGTGTTCTGCTGACCTCGACTGCGGATGTTGTGGATCGGTGGAGAGAATACTTCGAAGACCTCCTCAATCCCACCAACACGTGTTCCTATGAGGAAGCAGTGCCTGGGGAATTTTTGGTGGGCTCTTCTATTTCTGGGGCTGAGGTTGCTGAGGTAGTTAAAAAGCTCCGGGGGTAGATGAGATCCGCCCGGAGTTCCTTAAGGCTCTGGATGCTGAGGGGCTGTCTTGGTTGACAAGACTCTGCAGCATCGCGTGGACATCGGGGGCGGTACCTCTGGATTGGCAGACCGGGGTGGTGGTTCCTCTCTTTAAGAAGGGGAACCGGAGGGTGTGTTCTAACTATCGTGGGATCACACTCCTCAGCCTTCCCGGTAAGGTCTATTCAGGTGTACTGGAGAGGAGGCTACGCTGGATAGTCGAACCTCGGATTCAGGAGGAACAGTGTGGTTTTCGTCCTGGTCGTGGAACTGTGGACCAGCTCTATACTCTCGGCAGGTTTCTTGAGGGTGCATGGGAGTTTGCCCAACCAGTCTACATGTGTTTTGTGGACTTGGAGAAGGCATTCGACAGTGTCCCTCGGGAAGTCCTGTGGGGAGTGCTCAGAGAGTATGGGGTATCGGACTGTCTGATTGTGGCAGTCCGCTCCCTGTATGCTCAGTGCCAGAGCTTGGTCCGCATTGCCGGCAGTAAGTCGGACACGTTTCCAGTGAGGGTTGGACTCCGCCAAGGCTGCCCTTTGTCACCGATTCTGTTCATAACTTTTATGGACAGAATTTTTAGGCGCAGTCAAGGCGTTGAGGGGATCTGGTTTGGTGGCTGCAGGATTAGGTCTCTGCTTTTTGCAGATGATGTGGTCCTGATGGCTTCATCTGGCCAGGATCTTCAGCTCTCACTGGATCGGTTCGCAGCCGAGTGTGAAGCGACTGGGATGAGAATCAGCACCTCCAAGTCCGAGTCCATGGTTCTCGCCCAGAAAAGGGTGGAGTGCCATCTCCGGGTTGGGGAGGAGATCTTGCCCCAAATGGAGGAGTTCAAGTACCTCGGAGTCTTGTTCACGAGTGAGGGAAGAGTGGATCGTGAGATCGACAGGCGGATCGGTGCGGCGTCTTCAGTAATGCGGACGCTGTATCGATCCGTTGTGGTGAAGAAGGAGCTGAGCCGGAAGGCAAAGCTCTCAATTTACCGGTCGATCTACGTTCCCATCCTCACCTATGGTCATGAGCTTTGGGTTTTGACCGAAAGGACAAGATCACGGGTACAAGCGGCCGAAATGAGTTTCCTCCGCCGGGTGGCGGGGCTCTCCCTTAGAGATAGGGTGAGAAGCTCTGTCATCCGGGAGGAGCTCAAAGTAAAGCCGCTGCTCCTCCACATCGAGAGGAGCCAGATGAGGTGGTTCGGGCATCTGGTCAGGATGCCACCCGAACGCCTCCCTAGGGAGGTGTTTAGGGCACGTCCGACCGGTAGGAGGCCGCGGGGAAGACCCAGGACACGTTGGGAAGACTATGTCTCCCGGCTGGCCTGGGAACGCCTCGGGGTCCCACAGGAAGAGCTGGACGAAGTGGCTGGGGAGAGGGAAGTCTGGGCTTCCCTGCTTAGGCTGCTGCCCCCGCGACCCGACCTCGGATAAGCGGAAGAAGATGGATGGATGGATGGATGGATGAAATGTTTTACACCAACCGTAAAAATAAGAGAGGAGGAGGTGTGGCTCTGTATGTGGACAAAAATATCAGCTGTAGTAATGTAAATGATATGTGTTTAACTGTTGAGGAACTCTTCGGATGCGTCACTGTGGAATTATCATTTTCAAATAGGAAACACATTATTGTAAGCTGCATTTATAGAACACCAGGATCAGACTTAAAAATATTTAATGAATGGATGGAAAAATTATTTAAGAGAAACAAAAAATATATAGTATGTGGTGACTTTAATATCAACCTTTTGAATCCTAATAAACACAATCACACTGCAAAATTTATTGACACCATGTTCTCCATGGGCTTATTTCCACTGATTACACGACCCACAAGAATCACAACACACAGCACCACACTTATTGACAACATATTTTGTAACATTGTAGATCAGACTGTAACTGGAGGCTTGTTAGTGAGTGACGTCAGTGATCATTTACCCGTGTTCATGGTGTACAATATTAACTGCAAAACATCCAAACCTGTAAATAGTGAATATTATCGTAGAGCCACAACAGAAAGATCATTAACAGCACTAAAGAATGATTTAGCGAAACACAACTGGGATTCTGTTTTTCAAACGTCAGATATAAATGCAGCTTATAATTTATTTCATGACATTTTTTTCTCACTTTATGATACACACTGCCCCATCAAAAAATGCACTATAACTAACTCCACAAAAACTCCATGGATAACCAAAGGGCTTGCGAACGCTTGCAAAAAGAAAAATTATTTATATAGGACTTTTTTTAGGCATCAAACCATAGAAACAGAACAAAAGTACAAAACATATAAAAATAAATTAACCAGCATATTAAGAGCAAGCAGAAAAGAATACACTACCAAACTATTAATCCAAAAGAAAAATGATATAAAGGGAATTTGGAAGGTATTAAATACAATTATTGGGCATGGTTCAAACAGTCCTTGTTATCCAGAGTTTTTTGTTGAGAACGACCAAATCATAAGTGACAAGAAGATGATTGCTGACGGCTTCAATAAGTTTTTTGTTAAAGTTGGGCCTGAGCTGGCAAAAAAAAATCCCAATTAATGATGAACAGCCCATGGAACTTATTGGAAAAAATCCTTACTCGATGTTCCTTACTCCGACTGTCGAAAAGGAAGTCTTAGAGATTATTCAGAAAAGCAAGAACAAAACATCACGTGACATTTATGACCTTGACATGAGGACGGTCCGGAATGTAGCGGAAGAAATCATCAAACCATTCACATACATCTGCAATTTATCTTTTCAACTTGGACAATTTCCTTCACAAATGAAACTCTCAAAAGTCATCCCCATCTTCAAATCTGGAGACAAACACCACTTCACAAATTACCGGCCCGTCTCCCTTCTGCCACAGTTGTCAAAAATATTGGAAAAATTATTTGATAATAGACTTCGTGGCTTTATTGAAAAGCACACATTATTATCTGATTGTCAATATGGGTTCCGACAAAATAGGTCAACTTCATTAGCTTTAAGTGATCTAACAGAGAACATTACAAATGGTATCGAGAAAAACAAATTTGTTTTAGGAATTTTTATTGACCTGCAAAAGGCTTTCAATACCATTGACCACCAGATTTTGGTAAATAAACTGGAAAACTATGGCATAAGGGGAGTGGCAGGGAAATGGCTGAAGAGCTACTTGAATGAGAGACAGCAGATTGTTCAGATCGACCAACATCAATCTACACTCATGAACATAACCTGTGGAGTGCCCCAGGGGTCGATACTGGGACCCACACTATTTATAATGTATATCAATGAAATATGTAAAGTATCAACACTGCTGAAGTTCATCCTCTTTGCTGACGACACAACCATTACATGTGCAGGTGACGACCTGAAGCAACTTCTGGCCTCTGTAACTGAGGAGTTGATCAAGTTAAAAACTTGGTTTAATACCAACAAATTGTCTCTGAATTTAAAGAAGACCAAAATCATGCTCTTTAGCAATCGCAAAAGTGATACACCAATAGAATATGTTCAACAAAATTATTTCTTAGGAGCGGTAATAGATGAAAACATATCATGAAAGCCTCATATAAGTTACCTAAGGACAAAAGTTGCTAAATGTGTTGGAATGATGAGGAGATCATGTCATTTATTGAACACCAATGCTCTGCTTTTATTGTATCATTAATTTATTATGTCATATCTAAACTATTGTGTTGAAGTCTGGGGAAATTGTTATAAATCCCATTTACAGCCTTTAGTCACTCTGTAGAAAAAGGCCATTAGGATTGTGTCCAATGTTACTTACATCATTCAAATCCACTATTCATGGAGTTAAAGCAACTTAAACTGCACGATGTGATCAATTTTAAAACTGCTCAAATTATGTTTAGGGCATCGCAAAACTCTCTACCATCCAATATACAAAACCTATTCCAGGATAGAGATGCTCACCATAATTACAGTCTAAGAGGAAACAACAAATTATATTTTCCTAAATTTAGAACAACTTTAAAATCAATGTGCATTTCAGTGCGTGGAGTCAGTCTGTGGAACAACTTAGGGGACAAGTTGAAAACCTGTTCTAACATGATTCAATTTAAAAGACTGTTTAAAAAAGAAGTACTGAAGAAGTACAAGGAGGAAAGAGAGTGATGCCCTCAGCACAGAGCGATGGGAGAGAGGTGTATGGTCAGAGAGTGTTTGGGCCTGTGTGTGTGTGTGTGTGTGTGTGTGTGTGTGTGTGTGTGTGTGTGTGTGTGTGTGTGTGTGTGTGTGTTTTGTCTCGTCTTGTCTTGTCCCATAGTAACAGTGGTACTATTGTATTGTTAGTGTACAGGAGCTTTTCTTGTTTTTGTTTGTATAGTATTGTTCTTGTATTATATTGTTTATGCTAAATGTGGAATGAGTGAGAGGGGTTGGGATATTATAAGCATTTGCTTCATCCAACCCCTTTTCAAGCCTTGCATAAATGTCCCTGCCAAAATGTTAAAAAAAAAAAAAAAAAGTGTGTTGTTGTACTGTGCAGGTTTGAAATAAATAATTCAATCAATCAATAAGGCGCACTGTCGATTTTTGAGAAAATGAAAGGATTTTAAGTGCGCCTTATAGTCCGTAAAATACGCAACTATGATTTTGACAGAGACTCTTGAGTCCTTTCTTGTGTTTCTTTATCTCAAGATCGATTTTTTGTTTTTGTTTGTTTTCTTTTCTTTTCTTTATTGGACATGTACAAAGGCATAATAAGCTTTTAGCTTCAGGCTGTACCTTTTTTGGTCAGGACCAATTCGTTTATTTATTTATCTGCTATGCACTTGAAGTTTACTGTTTACATGAACTAATGACCAAATAGAAAAAAAATAAAAAAATAAAAAGATACAAATGTAAAAACAAATAATAATAAATGATTCAAGGAAGGTGAAAAATAGTTGATTTGGTGTTTGCTTTAAGCAATTGTTTATTCATCTGAAATGGACACAATTAATCTTTTAAAGCCAAACAAACAAAAATATTCTCTCAAGGTGAAATTTCCCACAATTACGATTTAAAAAAACAACAGGAAATGAGTGTTAGCTCATTCTCGCATTAAACTTAACCGCCCTGATTTTCATCTAACATGATGTAAGTGTATATATTAGCCTACTATCAAAATGACTTTAAAAGTCTTATATAAGTCTTATAATGAAGACAATACATGATGTAAGTGTCTATATTAGCTATATTAGCCTACTATCAAAATGACTTTAAAAGTCTTATATAAGTGTTATAATGAAGGCAACACATGGTGTAAGTGTCTATATTAGCTATATTAGCCTACTATCAAAATGACTTTAAAAGTCCTATATAAGTGTTATAATGAAGACAACACATGATTTAAGTGTCTACATTAGCTATATTAGCCTACTATCAAAATGACTTTAAAAGTCTTATATAAGTGTTGCAATGAAGGCAACACATGATGTAAGTATCTATATTAGCCTACTATCAAAATGACTTATATAAGTGTCTTGTACCTCCGCGGTGCAGATAGAATACCAACCCCTAAAAAAACTTGGCTTTCAGCTAACCTTGGGATTATGCATTAAGGCTTTAGGTTGAATAACTAAAGAAGTATTTCTTGTGACGCACAGAGGGACTGCTCGTGGCTGACGTGGTCACTAAGCAACGCAGAGCAGCTACTGAACGAACGCAAGCATCAGGGACACCTTGTGTTAGTGGTAATGTGTGTACACACACGCACACACACACACACACACACACACACACACACACTTACTAAGAATGATCAAAATAGACAATGCAAACTCTGTCAATGTTTCGGTCTTACAAAGCTCAACTTGCACATGTTTTGCTTCATCCCGCGACTGAAAACCCCGTTCCAACCCTGATATGAACATAGTCCACTTCAAACACACATCCCACATCTTGGTGTGCACGCTCTACAATGTCCGGGTAACACAACAGCCGTAGCAAATAGTCTGATATTAGGGATTGTGATATGTATTTCATGATCAATAGTTGTTGTATTTGCACAATCTGTGAAGCAGCTCTTGTGTTGGTAGTTTATGCACTAATGAGATATTTACCATGGCCTTTCCTTTTAACAACACTCAGTAAACGTTTGGAAACTGAGGAGACACATTTTTGAAGCTTTTTAGGTGGAATTCTTTCCCATTCTTGCTTGATGTACAGCTTAAGTTGTTCAACAGTCCGGGGTCTCCGTTGTGGTATTTTAGGCTTCATAATGCACCACACATTTTCAATGGGAGACAGGTCTGGACTACAGGCAGGCCAGTTTAGTACCCGCACTCTTTTACTATGAAGCCACGCTGTTGAAACACGTGGCTTGGCATTGTCTTGCTGAAATAAGCAGGGGCGTCCATGATAACGTTGCTTGGATGGCAACATATGTTGCTCCAAAACCTGTATGTACCTTTCAGCATTAATGGTGCCTCCACAGATGTGTAAGTTACCCATGCCTTGGGCACTAATACACCGCAATACCATCACAGATGCTGGCTTTTCAACTTTGCGCCTAGAACAATCCGGATGGTTTTTTTCCTCTTTGTTCCAGAGGACATGACGTCCACAGTTTCCAAAAACAATTTGAAATGTGGACTCATCAGACCACAGAACACTTTTCCACTTTGCATCAGTTCACCTTGGATGAGCTCGGGCCCAGCAAAGCTGGCGGCATTTCTGGGTGTTGTTGTTAAATGCCTTTCGCTTTGCATAGTAGAGTTTTAACTTGCACTTGCAGATGTAGCGACGGACTGTAGTTAGTGACAGTGGTTTTCTGAAGTGTTCCTGAGCCCATGTGGTGATATCCTTTACACACTGATGTTGCTTTTTGATACAGTACCGCCTGAGGGATCTAAGGTCACGGGCATTCAATGATAAGTGCAGTGATTTCTCCAGATTCTCTGAACCTTTTGATGATATTACGGACCGTAGATGGTGAAATCCCTAAATTCCTTGCAATAGCTCGTTGAGAAATGTTGTTCTTAAACCGTTTGACAATTTGCTCACGCATTTGTTCACAAAGTGGTGACCCTCTCCCCATCCTTGTTGGTGAACGACTGAGCATTTCATGGAAGTTGCTTTTATACCCAATCATGGCACCCGCCTGTTCCCAATTAGCCTGTTCACCTGTGGGATGTTCCAAATAAGTGTTTGATGAGCATTCCTCAACTTCCTCAGTCTTTTTTGCCACTTGTGCCAGCTTTTACTAAACATGTTGCAGGCATCAAATTCCAAATGAGCTAATATTTGCAAAACATAACGATTTCCAGTGTGAACGTTAAGTATCTTGTCTTTGCAGTCTATTCAACTGAATATAAGTTGAAAAGGATTTGAAAATCATTGTATTCTGTTTGTATTTACCATATATATATATATATATATATATATATTCATTCTTACTATACACTGTGTACCTGTCATATTACTGTAGTACAATTCAGGAAAAAATTGCATATTTAATGCACAGTGGCAAAAAGAGATTAATCATGATTAATTTGAAGAACATTTGTTATTATAATTGAAATAATCTCTGAAATTCCTACATTTAATATGTTGTTTTATCACCTTGTTAGAAACCTATAGGAGGTGGAGCAAGAGACGAGAAGGGACATAGTGTCCAAACTGGAGGTATGGTTGTACCAAACGAGGATAAGACATTAATTTTCCCTGACAGAGGTGACATTGTTAGGGGGACATTTACCCAGAATCCTCGTTATCAATTCCTCCGTTTAGTTTGGGCAAGTGACCTTCGTGCAGTGAGACAAGTTGACAGGGGTTGTTAAAACAGTGAGGCTGCCAACAAAGGCCCAAACAAAATGACCTTTCCAGCGCTGTTGTCCACAGGAATTACCTGCAAGAACTGATACCATCCTACCTGTGGGGGCCTCTCCTTGGCACCGCTTCTCGACCATGTTGCCCCATTTTGATTTGTTGTTTACCTTTATTAGAAAGTCAAACAGTTAAACATGAATTCTCTGTCATTGTACGATGTGAGGCAACAAACATCATTTTTAGGGACATCATATGCTTTTTTTTGTTTTATAATTATTTTAATTATTTATTAGACATCTCAAATAACATCAGATGACAGGGGAGAGAGGATGAGCAAATAGACTATTTGAATGTGAACAGCAATGTTTTAGTTAAACATTAGGAAAGGCAGCAATACAGTATCAATCACAAAAAAGAAACACATTGGAGACAAACAAGACAAACACTATATAAATTAGTGATTTTTTGCATCACAACAGTCTTTGTGTTATGTTCTTGGGATGATGTAAGAAGAACCAAGCTGAGTTATTGCTGCAGGGTAGCATGAATAAAAGAGTCCTATATTTTAGACACAGAACAGAGAAGCAACACAACATAAATCACATGTCAAGTGTTACTTCGTTTGAAATTGTTGTCAGACAAAAGATTACGAAAAAAGAAACAAATAAGGTATTATAATTCTCACAATTAATGCCTTTTAATGTCGATCCCGTCTGGCGGACATGTTTTAATCTCCCGGCTGACAAGCTAGCAGCTAATTGTGTGTCTCCTTACACAGTGTGGAGTCGCCCCTCAGAGCTACTTTTTTTGGCACCGACAAAAAATCCCGCCGATTCACGTAAAATCTGTGATGTCACACCTTGTTTCCCGCTCATCTGCCGACTCCTTGCACTTCGACACTTGGCGATCACTCCAGCAGCACTGAAAGCGGACTCTGCCAAACTACCAAGGTAATGTTGCAGTGTCCAATGTCAACAAAGAACTTGACTACAAAAAAAAAACAAAAAAAAAAACGCTTGGATCTAATTTAGGTAAGGCTCCACTTTTCCACACATCCGCTAAATCGATGCTAACATACACTGGCTTTGCTAATGACATGCTACTGATTAGCATTAGCGATTCTAACTGTTAAATTCCGACACCTTCAAATGTGTTATGAAAACTGCAACTAAGACGCACGTTGCAATCAAACTGCTGGTGCGTAATAAATGCAATACTTACAGGACTAACACTTTTTAGGGCGCAACACAAGACAAAAGAACACACTATAAATGATACACTACTGCCATCTAATGTCTTGGACATGCAACTGCTATTGCAACTTAGTGTCATACTCAGAAATGTAAGAAAAAAACAAGATATAATAACTGGACAGCTCATTTTTAAATGTATTAAAAAAAAAGGTGATTATGTAATCAAAACCATTTAATATATATTAAAACACAAAAGTACCGAAAATTGGTTGGTTGGGAATCGTTACTGTATTGGTTCAAATGTGATTAGTACCCATCCCTGCCCTGAGTTAATAATAATCACCTCCATTATGGCAAATAAAAAACATTTCTTTGTATCCTCAGTATCATTATCAAGTACCATAATCACTGGAGGAGAGCCAGGAACAGGCCTGCTAATAGGTAAGCTAACCCCTAAAATAGCTTAACTTTAGAAAATAAGTGATTCCTAAAAACTATTAATTTGTCATTCTATTTATGTTTTTGTTAATGTTTACATATTCAGGGAATAAATCCCCGAACACAGGAGGACGTTGAGGGTAAAAACCAGATAACGTATTTCAAAGTCAGATGCAAAGGCGAGGAAAGGATGTTGATTAATTAATTTTAGTAATTAAAAAAAAAAGAAGTAATTACCTGGATGGTGAAAAAAATGTAGTCATGTTTTACAACCTCGAGTCTTTCTCCGCCCAATTTTAGGACCGAGCCACAGTTGTAATATTCTCACATACAAATGTGTTCCCAACCCCTTCCTGCTCCATCACTCCAACAAATTCCCCCTTTTCAATTGTCAATCTGCCCTGTGGTGGTCAGCTTTCATGCTGCTCTTGGAAGGCAGACATACGAGGTTCAAACCCTGGCTTTAGTATGCAAATGTATGTTTTAACAATTGTTTTAGTACAAAACATACAGCAAAGTAAATTTTGATTAAATCCGTATAAAAAAATAGTTTTACATTAAAAAGAGTGAACATTTTTTTGTAACTGAGGGGGCTCCAAATGAACTCTGCGTCTACCCCCAATTTAACCAAATACAGATAATTTTGATACTCACAAAAAGGATGGAAAAATCAGATTTTTTTGTAATGTTTTATAGAATATTAACATGAGTTAAATCTGCACGACAACAACAACAAGAAAATTGTCAGACTAGGCTTAATTTTGCAAACTGTACCATGTATTATTTTGCGTGTACTTTACAGTTGATTACAACTCGATTATTTTTGTTATAATACTTAAACTATATACAAAGGGCCACACCTGACTAAATCGAAGCCCGAAGACCAATTTTATTTTGAAGCCCCACACCCTGAGTAAAAAAAAGAGTGTTTTTCCGCTTGTCCCGATTTGTATACAGTTTTACTCAAAATTAAATATAATATTGCATAAAGAATGTTTTGGACTAAAAGTAATTAATTCAAAATAAATGTGTGTATATATATATATATATATATATATATATATATATATATATATATATATATATATATATATATATATATATATATATATATATATATATATACATATATATATATATATATATATATATTATATACATGTATATATGGGGACAGCGTGGCGAAGTTGGGAGAGTGGCCGTGCCAGCAATCTGAGGGTTCCTGGTTCAATCCCCACCTTCTACCATCCTAGTCACGTCCGTTGTGTCCTTGAGCAAGACACTTCACCCTTGCTCCTGATGGGCCTGGTTAGCGCCGTGCATGGCAGCTCCCGCCATCAGTGTGTGAATGTGTGTGTGTGAATGGGTGAATGTGGAAATAGTGTCAAAGCGCTTTGAGTTCCTTAAAAAGGTAGAAAAGCGCTATACAAATACAACCCATTTACCATTTACCATATATATATATACATATATATATATATATATATTACATTATTATCATTACACATATATATATATATATATATATATATATATATATATATATATATATACATACATATATATATTTTTTATATATATATATATATATAAAAATATATGTATCTTTATATTTATGTTTATGTGTATATACATTTGTATGTATATATATTTGTTTATATGTATATATAAATGTATGTACATATATATATATATATATATATATATATATATATATATATATATATGTGCACAGATGTATATGTACATACATATATGTATATGTATATATATATATATATATGTACACAGATGTATATGTACATACATATATGTATATGTATATATATATATATATATGTATGTATATATATATATATATATATATATACATATATATATATATATATATATATATATATATATATATATATATATATATATATATATATATATATATATATATATATGTATAAAAACATAAATACACACACATTTCCCTAAAAGCATACGACTGTTAGTTGAACTCGACTCTGCAAACTGCTGATGTTGCACTTTGGTGCTTCTTGTCCCACTTGCCATCAACCTTTCCCTTCCCAGTTACCCCTTGTTTCACCTTCCCCCACCCCCATTGCACCCAGCAGGAGGGCCTTGGCTTCTCCAGGACGTGACTGGAAGCCCGTATGTGCGTTTGCTGGTGCTGCATAGAAAAAGTGGGTCAGGGAGGGAAGAGAGAAGCGTGCCTGAATCAAACAGGACTGAAAAGCATGAGGTGGGGAAAGGTTGGAGCCAGGAGGAGTCGGAGAGCATCAGAGAGAAGGAAGCGCAGTAGTGGAACAAAGCATTAAGAAGGGAAAGTAGAGGATGAGGGCGGATGAGAACAAAGAGAGATTAAAGCAAAGAAGAGTAAAATAGAACACTTGCAGATGAAACGGTAAAATATATCAGCATTAGCGGCTAAAATTTGCATATGATGTTAAATACTAGCAGTGTTTGGAAAACGACTTTTTAAAAGTAATTAATCATAGTTTCTCGTTAGTTTGCCAAGCAGGTGAATTAATTACTAATTGAATTACTCTTTAATACATGTAATTAATTACTCGGGGAAGTAATTAGGTAAACTTCAAATACATTGACGTATACAGTTGAGATGTTTCATGAGAGCAGAGTGTGCATATTTGCCTTTAAAAGGTGGTGCCTGTTGCTAAGTGACGTTTGACATCAGTGCCCAGACAGAGCAGCGTTAGCTCAGCTGTGTGTGACGTCAGCTCTGTTGAATCGTTTCACTGGATTGTGTTAGCGCTTCCATGGCTGTAATCTCCTTGTCCACAACAAGTTTATTGTAGGTTTGCAGTCGTGTCATTTCAATTATTTATTTGTTGTTCATTATTACCTCAAATTATTAATGTGTACGTTGGCGTGTACTTGCACGTTGTGCATTGTTTGCTGTGTGATGTTGCCTCTTCCTATATATTCCGTCAGCCTCCTTGTTGTCGCTCCTTTTGGAGGGCTGGCTTTTTTTTTTGAGGAGACTGTGCATTCAAGGGAGGGATTTTATAATTTCCCACACTCAATAAAACATACTCAGGCGGGAACGTTCTAGGCTAGGTGATATTAAGAATTGTTGGTATTGATCCGATACCAAGTAAAAATAAGTGCATCGTTACACATGCCATTATTGATACTTTTCATTTGAAAGGACGTTGTCAAATAATTTGACGATGAATAATTTGTGATTGAGCTCCTAATTCAGGGGTTGCCAACCCAAAGTGATGAAAAGCCATATTGAACCAAAAATACAAACAACGAAACAGCCTGGAGCCTCAAAAAAAATAAACGCCTTATATAAGTATTATAATGAAGGCAACACATTATGTAATTGTCTATATTAGCTATGTTAGCCTACTATCACAATGACTTTTAAAAACGTATATAAGTGTTATAATGAAGGCAACACATGATGTGTATATATGAGCTATATTAGCCTACTATAAAAATTACTTTAAAATCGTCTTAATTTTTATAATGAAAGCAACACATGTGAAGTGTCTATATTAACTATATTAGCCTATTGTGAAAATATAAGTGTTATAATGAAGGCAACACATGATGTAAGTGTCTGTATTTGCTATATTAGCCTACTATCTAAATAACTTTAAAAGTCTTAAATAAGTGTGATTAACAACCTATGATGTAAGTGTCTATATTAGCTATTTTAGCGTACTATCAAAATGACTTTTAAAAACGTATATAAGTGTTATAATGAAGGCAACACATGATGTGTATATATGAGCTATATTAGCCTACTATCAAAATTACTTTAAAAGTCTTATTTAATTGTTATGATTAAGACAACACATGATGTAAGTGTCTATATTAGTTATACTAACCTACTATCAAAATGACTTTAAAAGTGTTATAAGTGTCCACACAAGTCAATAACATCAACAAAGCTCACCTTTGTGCATTCACAGCATACAACCTTTGTTTGACAAAATGATACAACAAAGGAATGGCATAAAACACGGCTTTCTGTGACAGCGCCGGATAAAGTTGTAAATGTAAACACTACGTTGAGTTCAAGGACCGCCAAATTTAGTAGGACAAAACTGCGCTCGCCAAACACTCTCATCAGTGAAGCACAAACACAAAGGTATTAAACAGTGGGCTTTCTAACAATTAAGAAGGTTTGTGCTCCTACAGAAACCATACTAGAAAATAATATAAATTTTTTCACCCGTCTTTTTCCATTTCCATACCTTTTTGAAAAAGCTCCAGGGAGCCATTATGGTGCCAACTTCCGCTCTTGTTGATTAATTATAATAAAAGCAACATTTAGATTTTTTTTTTAATCAACTAAATACAATGATATTAAACAATTTAACCATACGGAAATAATACGACATAATTATAATTTTATGTTCTACTACACAATTGCTTCCGAAAGAAGTAGCCTGTCTAAAATGTAGCACTAAATGTGATAAAAATAATAATGATAATAGTTATGTAAATTGCTGGATGTATAATGTTGAATGCAAGCATGTTGTGGTGTTTGCCATTCCAATTATTCAATCCACTTCCAGGCAAAAAAACGAGAGTGCCGCGCCTGCAGGAAAAGTGCATGCGGAGCACAAGGCAAAAACTTGGATTACATAAGCAATGCATAAACATGAAAAGTAAAGTCGTAGCATTTAGTTAGAATCAACATACGCAAACAGTCATGTGGAGCGAACCATGGAGCAGCACCCAAGCCTGGCCGAGACGGGTCTTAATAAAGCGACTGATTAGTGATAAAGATGGGCAACCGGTGTGAGTCCCAATTGCTCAAAAAGAAGCCGGTGTGAAGCTAGTGCACCTAACAACGGAAAGTAAACAAAGGAGCCACTTGGCGCTAGGCACAAAACCAAACCAATAAACACGGGGGAATAGTATAACAAAAACAACAAAGGATATGATTTGGTAAGAGATCATAACAGGACCCCCTCTTAAGGGACAGATTCCAGATGTCCCAAACCATAATGAAACAAGTCCAAAGTCACAGGAGGTCGATGGAAGAAGTTGGCGGAGGGTAGCCAGGCCAAGTGTCCCCGAATCCAGCGGGAACGAGTCAGGTGGCGGCGGAGAGTTGAACGCCACTGCAGCTGCCGGGGAGGGCGACCGCGAATCTGCCACATTCGCGGCCAACGTGGAGGCGGACGTGAGCCGCAAAAAAACCTCAGCAGCTGTTGAGGCGAACTGGAGGTCTGGCAGGCTGCAGAGCCACTGGAGACGGGGCTGGCATGAGCGCCACTAAAGCCGAGGTAAGACGTGACCTCGGCGGAGGTGGTCTGGCTGGACTTAGCCATGGCGGCGGAGGCCTCTTAGGAGGTGGCAGCTTGGCATGAAGAAGATCTGGCAGTGGTGGTCTTGCTGAAGGTACGGCCTCACTCTACAAAGAACTGGTGGTGGTGGTCTCGGAGGAGGTTGAGTTCTTGGTGGGCAAAGAGCTGTAGGCCTTGCAGGAGAAAGCTGTGCCTTTCCAGCTGCAGAGGTGCTATTCCTTGGTTCCTGCTGCTAGGTTCTTGTTCGTCTCTTGTGGAGCAGGAGATGGACATGGAATTCGTCATGGAGCCAAGAAGGGAAAGGTCAGTGAAGCGGGCGGAGCTTGTCTCTCTCGAGGCGGAGCTTAAGGATGGCTTTTCTACTGAGGCCGGCTGAAATGTTCTGACAGTCAGCTATTGTTGATTTACTGTCTGTTGGTGGTGGCTGACTAGCTGAATCATGAAAAATGTCCATACTTGCAGCCTCTTCCACAGTGTCTGTTCCAGTGAGAGAAAAATAATCTGTACGTGACGAAACATCTCTGGTGCCATGACGTCACCTCGACGAGCATGAGTGGATGGACTTGCTTTGTAGCTTTTGTAGACTTTACAGCTTCGCCATAGGTTCCCTGAATCTAACTCACGTCACCCTCGGGCAAATAGCGGAGGCCCTCGGCCTCTAAGGCTTCCAGCTGTCCCCGGTTCCACTCCAATAAACCCTCGAACGAGAGGTTTTCCTCAAAATCGCTTTCTCTTTCGGGCTGGTTGAGTCTGTCGTATGCAAGCATGTTGTGGTGTTTGCGATTCCAATGATGCGGAGCACAAACAAACAGCTTGCAGGTAAGATCATTATTAATCCACTTTCAGGCAAAAACCGTAGCACAAGGCAATAACTTGGATTAAATAAGCAAGGCATAAAGATGAAAAGTTAAAGTTAAAGTCCCAATGATTGTCACACACACACTAGGTGTGGTGAAATTTGTCCTCTGCATTTGACCCATCCCCTTGATCACCCCCTGGGAGGTGAGGGGAGCAGTGGGCAGCAGCGGTGCTGCGCCCGGGAATCATTTTTGGTGATTTAACCCCCAATTCCAACCCTTGATGCTGAGTGCCAAGCAGGGACGTAATGGGTCCCATTTTTATAGTCTTTGGTATGACTCGGCCGGGGTTTGAACTCACAACCTACCGATCTCAGGGCGGACACTCTAACCACTAGGCCACTGAGTAAAAGTAAAGTCGTAGCATTTAGCTAGAATGAACATACGCAAACAGTCGCGTTTAGCGAACCATGGACCAGCCCCCATGCCTGGCCGAGACGGGTCTAAATAAGGGGACTGATTAGTGATAGAGACGGGCAACTAGTGTGAGTCCCAATAGCCCAAAACGAAACCGGCGTGAAGCTGTCGCACCTAACAACGGAAAGTGAACAAAGGAACCGCGTGACGCTAGGAACCAAACCAAAACACAGAACACAGGGGAATAGTATAACAAAAACAACATAGGATATGATCTGGTGCAACAGATCATATCACAGAAATTGCAGCATAAGTATAGCTCCAATCAAACTACTATCGATCCAATCCCAATACTCACATCTATATCCATAATATCGATATTTGGTAACAGATCATGACAGGACTCCTCCTCCCTTAAGGGACGGATTCCAGATGTCCAAAACCAAAATGAAACATGTCCAAAGTCACAGGAGGGTGACAAAGGCCACAAAGCAAACTCTTTGTCTCATACAAAACACCGCTCGCCATGTCGTTTTCACATAGACCCGCATTGAGGGTGACACAAAAGCATATCAAAAATTCAGGCAATGCAAGACTGAAATGTTTTCCACGACTCACCTCTGAGACCATTTCAGCAATCCAAAAACTGGATCACTGACTGCAACAAGGTCCTCTGTGCGTCTCTCGCCACGTTTAATGGCTCGCACATACCAAGCCTCATTTTTCTTTTACTGCTTTGCAAAGCCAGCAGCCTGGTTGAGAAATTTTACGATTTATATGAATGTTATATGCATGTGAAGTCTTTATAAGCTCTCCTCACACTTATAAACACTTGGTACACTCTAAAACCTACGTCAATTGTACTCAATGGTGCTTTAAAATCTACTCTCCTCACACTTATAAACACTCGGTGCACTCTAAAACCTACGTCAATTGTACTCAATGTCAATGGTGCTTTAAAATCTACCCTGCACACATATCAGAATCAGAATCAGAATCAGCTTTATTGTCATTACGCAAGGTAACGAGATTGAGGCCATTCCATACAGTGCGATGTGTGCATGCTAGAAAAACAATGTGCAAATATATAAAAATATAAAAAATGTAGAAGTGCAATGAATATGGTGTGAAATGAATATATACATGAAAAAAACAAAAACAAAAACAGGGTGGTTGGTGGAATGGGTTATTGCACCGAAGAGAAGGCAGTTATGAGGGACAATGGGGCAGTCCGTTCAGGATGGTTATGGCCCTGGGGAAGAAGCTGTTCTTTAGCCTGTTTGTTTTGGTTTTAATGCACCTGTAGCGCTTCCCAGAGGGCAGCAGGTGGAACAGGTCAGAGCCAGGGTGGGTGCTGTCCTTGATGATGGCACTGGCTCTGTTGAGGCAGCGGGAGGTGTAGATGTCCGTCAGAGAGGGGAGAGGGCGGCCGATGATCTTCTGAGCCGTCTTGACCACTCTTTGCAGCCTCTCCCTGTCTGCTGCAGTGCAACTGCCGTACCATACCGTAATACAGTAGGTCAGCAGGCTCTCGATGGACGAGCGGTAGAAGGTCAGCAGCAGGTCAGGCTTCAGGTTGTACTTCCCGAGGACTCTAAGGAAGTGTAGCCGCTGCTGAGCCTTCTTGATGATTGATGTGGTGTTGACTGTCCAGGAGAAGTCATTAGAGATGTGGACTCCAAGGTACCTGAAGGTGTGGACCCTCTCTACACGCTCGCCGTTGATGTAGAGGGGGGCAGGGTCGGTGCTGCTCCTCCTGAAGTCGACGATGATCTCTCTGGTCTTGCTGGTGTTGAGAGCGAGGTTGTTCTCCGAAGACCAGGCCGTCAGCTTCAGGACCTCCTCTCTGTAGGCAGCCTCGTCACCCCTGGAGATGAGCCCGACCACTGTGGTATCGTCGGCGAACTTGACGGTAAGGTTGTCACTGTGGGCCGGACTGCAGTCATGGGTGTAAAGGCAGTAGAGGAGGGGGCTCAGCACACAGCCCTGTGGGGAGCCGATGCTCAGCGTGCGGGAGGATGAGAGGTGCGGGCCAAGTCTCACATTCTGGGGTCGGTCCGTTAGGAAGTCCCTTATCCAGGCGTTTGTGAGAGGGGGGAGGCCAAGAGTGTCCAGTTTATTGCAGAGTCTGTCCGGGATTATTGTATTGAAGGCAGAGCTATAGTCCACACAGAGCATCCGGACGTAGCTCTGCTGCTGCTCCAGGTGGTTCAGAGCAGAGTGGAGAGCAACAGCGATGGCGTCCTCTGTGGACCTGTTCGCCCGGTATGCGAACTGGTGGGGGTCGAAGTCTGGAGGGATATGGTCCTTGATGTGCTGGAGAACAAGTCGCTCGAAGCACTTCATGATTACCGGAGTGAGGGCCACTGGTCGGTAATCATTCAGGCTGGTGATGGGAGACTTCTTCGGCACCGGGATTATTGTAGATGACTTCAGGCAGGATGGGATGACTGCCTGAGCCAGGGAGAGGTTGAAGATCCTGGTGAGGGGGGGAACGAGCTGGTGGGCGCACGTCCTGAGCACCTTTCCAGGTACTCCGTCTGGTCCGGTACCCTTCCTGGGGTTCACAGCCAGGAGCACTCGTCTGACACTGTGCTCCTGTACAGTGAGTAGAGTGGCGCCGGAGCCCGGTGGGGGCGGGGGCAGGGCTGGAGCAGATGAGTGTCGCTGGGGGGTTTCGAAACGGGCAAAGAAACAGTTAAGCTCCTCTGCCAGTGTCGCACTCTGATCCGCAGTTGTCATATTGCAGCCTCTGAAATTCGTGATGTCATGAATGCCCCGCCACACCTCCCGTGAGTTTTTGCTGGACAGATGGGACTCTATGCACCTCCTGTGGTCCGCCTTTGCTTTTTTAATCCCTCTCTTCAGGTCGGCTCTAGCAACACTGTACAGTGCCCTGTCCCCTGACCTGAAGGCTGCGTCGCGGGCCCTGAGGAGTGTGCGGACCTGGCTGGTCATCCAGGGTTTCTTTTTGGGGTAAACCCGGATGGTTTTTTCCACAGTCACATTCCCGATGCAGAACTTTATGTAGTCCAGCACCGTTCCTGTGGCTGTCTCCAGCTCCTGTTGTTGGAAGAGGTCCCAGTCTGTGTGTTGGAAGCAGTCCTGAAGTTTGGGGAGTGCATCGTCAGGCCAGGTCATAACAGTCTTTGTGATAGGCCTGGCCTGGCGTCTGATGGGGGTGTAGGTAGGAGAGAGCAGGAGGGAAAGATGGTCTGACTGTCCAAGCTGGGGGAGGGGTGTAGCTCTGTACGCGTGCTTTATGTTGGTATACACGTCGTCCAGGGTGTTCTTGCCCCTTGTAGAACACTTCACGTGCTGGTAGAACTTAGGGAGTACAGTCTTCAGATTGGCCTCGTGGTAAGCAACACGCAAAAGGGGAGAAAAATAACTAAACATGAACAAAAACTACTATTGGTTATGTTCATTATTACCACGTAGTAGTAGTAGTAAGTGTGGCGGTTGCTTGCACCAGTAAAGAGTTGCGTCCTACCGTGAGTAAAAGTTATTCCCAACACTTGTCACTAAACAACTCAATGTTGATCACATCCGTATTACAAATAGTGCAATTGTGATTTTTGTCCACAATAATAATATGTTACTTTTTCAGGAAACAGACTGGAATACATCAACGTGCGTATTAATATAAATCGCAGTAGAACAACTGACAAACCTATTCTCAGCTTAAAAAAATTGACTTGGAAAACATCCGGTTTGGGCCACTTTGGCCTGCGGTGCAAACGTAATCATGGCTTCCTTTTCAGAAAATCATGAATGTGCTGGCCACTTTGACCTTCAAAATAAAAAACTTACATTATTAACACTTTTTAGGGCGCAACAAAAACAACACACCATTAACTATACACTACTGTCATCTATCGTCTTGGACTTGCAACTGTACTTAATTTCATACTTGCAAATGAGATTCAGAAATGCCTTTAAATCAAACAGATGACATTTAATAAGTACACAACTTACAGTATTAACACTTTTTAGGGTGCAAAAAACACAGCACACCACAAACTATACACTACTGCCATCTATTGTCTTGGACTTGCAACTGTACTTAATTTCATACTTGCAAATGAGATTCAGAAATGTGATAATAAAACAAGAATTTGTCATAATCAGCTCATCATGTTTGGATACCCGGCTTCCGTAACACTCCAGCAGCACTGAGAGCAGACTCACCCAAATTATTTTTAGGTAACGTTACAATTTTCAATGCCAATAAAGAAATTGACACGAAAAATGTTCCAGCGTAGTTAAATTAAGGCTCCGCTTTTTCCAAAATGCACTAGCTTGATGCTAATATACACTGGCTTTTCCATCTACATGCTATTTATTAGCATTAGTGACTCAACATGGCAATTTTAACACCTCCAAATGTGTTAATGAAAACCACAAGTAAGATGCACATTACAATCAAACAGATGACATGTAATGAGTACAAAACTTACAGTATTTACATTTTTTAGGGCGCAACAAAAACAACACACCAATTAACTATACACTACTGCCATCTATCGTCTTGGACTTGCAACTGTACTTAATTTCAAACTTGCAAATGAGATTCAGAAATGTGATAATAAAACAAGAATGTGTCATAATCAGCTCATCATGTTAGGATACCTGCCTTCAGCATCACTTCAGCAGCACTGAGAGCAGACTCACCCAAACTATCTCTAGGTAACGTTACAATTTTCAATGCCAGCAAAGAAATTGACACGAAAAACGCTCCAGCGTAGTTAAATTAAGGCTCCGCATTTTCCAAAAATGCGCTAGCTTGATGCTAATATACACTGGCTTTTCCATCTACATGCTATTTTTTAGCATTAGCGATTCAACATGGGAAATTTCAACACCTCCTGATGTTTTAATGAAAACCACAAATAAGATGCACGTCACAATCAAACAATACGTACAAAACTTACAGTATTAACACTTTTTAGGGCGCAACAAAAACAACACACCATTAACTATACACTACTTCCATTTTTTGTCTTGGACTTGCAACTGTACTTAATTTAATACTTACAAATACAATTCAGAAATGTGATAAGAATTCATCATAATCAGCAACATTTTTTAAATGAATTTATTATCAAGAACAATATTTAAATACACACACAAAAGTACCTAATATTGGTTTAAATGTGAACGGTACTCAACCATAGTTATGATATTTCTTCAAATATAACAAAAAACAGTCACTTGAATGCAATATTTATATAATAATGTAGTATTTATGAAGACTTTGATCAAATGTAAACAGCACACACAAACAAAAATGATGGCCCACGTCGTCCTTTGTCCGACAGGCAGGCTGAGAACACAAATGAAATATTAAACATTGTGTGAGCGCCTGAAAGGAGAACAAGTTCAAGTCCATCAAAGTTTGCATGTCGGTCAAGTCGTGTCAAATATGAATCAGCGGACATGAGAGGGAATTCATGCTGAAGTATGACACATGTCCACAAGATGGCTGACGTTTACGTGAGTGAACGTGAAGGGAATGTACATCTCATACTATCTGCTGCCTGAGTCCACATTATTCTCATTACACTGACAGTCTGAGACCTGATCTACTAAAGGTTGGCGTGTATTAAAACACGCGACAGCGTGTGTGGTGCTAGCAAATATATATTCTCATATTTAACACACTTTAGCTCATTTTCATCACATTTAAGTTTAAATTAAAAGTTACTTCTCCAGCACCCCCGCAATCCCTAATGGGACAAGCGGTAGAAAATGGATGGTTGGATCTAAGCGGTAGAAAATGGATTGATGGATGGATCTAAGTATTATATTTAAATCTTGAATCTAAATCTTAAACCTAAATCTAAATCTAAATGTTGAAACCAAATCTTACATTTCAAACCTAAACATTTAGATTAAGGATTTAGATAACATTTAGGTTTAGATTTAAGATTTTTCATTTAGGTTTAATTTAAAATATAGATTTAACATTTTGATTCAAGATTTAGATTTCACTGATTTACATTAAAGATTTAGGTTTGGATTAAAAATGTAGATTTAACATTTAGATTTATGGGTAACATTTTTCATTTAGGTTTAGATTTAAGAATTTTTCATTTAAGGTGAGATTTAAAATTGAGATTTAACATTTTGATTTAAGATTTAGGTTTAAATTTAAGATTTAGATATTGATTCAAATTTAGATTTTACACTGATTCATATTCAAGATTTAGGTTTAGATTAAAAATTGAGATTTAACATTTAGATTTATGGGTAAGATTTTACATTTAGGATTGTTTATTTAGGTTGAGATTTAAAATTTAGATTTAACATTTTGATTTAGGATTTAGGTTTAGATTTAAGATTTAGATAGAGTTTAAAATGTAGATTTTACATTGATTTACATTTAAGATTTAGGTTTAGATTAACAATTTAGATTTAACATTTAGATTTATGGGTAAGATTTTACATTTAGGTTTAGATTTAAGATTGTTCATTTAGGTTGAGATTTAGCATTTTGATTTAGGATTTAGGTTTGGATTTAAGATTTAGATAGATATTAAAATTTAGATTTTACACTGATTTATGTTTAAGATTTAGGTTTAGATTAAACATTGAGATTTAACATTTTGATTTATGGGTAAGATTTTAAATCTAAAATATACATTTAAATTCTAAATCTAAATGTTAAATCTAAATCCAAATGTGAAATCTAAATCTAAATGTTAAATCTAAACCTAAATGTCAAATTTAAATCTTAAATCTCGACTTAAATCTCATATCTCAATCTAAAACTGAATGTGAGCGCTAAATGTTAAATCTAAACCTAATTTTCAAATCCATCCATCCATCCATCTTCTTCCGCTTATCCGAGGTCGGGTCGCGGGGGCAGCAGCCTAAGCAAAGAAGCCCAGACTTCCCTCTCCCCAGCCACTTCGTCCAGCTCTTCCTGTGGGACCCCGAGGCGTTCCCAGGCCAGCCGAGAGACATAGTCTTCCCAACGTGTCCTGGGTCTTCCCCGCGGCCTCCTACCGGTCGGACGTGCCCTAAACACCTCCCTAGGGAGGCGTTCGGGTGGCATCCTGACCAGATGCCCGAACCACCTCATCTGGCTCCTCTCGATGTGGAGGAGCAGCGGCTTTACTTTGAGCTCCTCCCGGATGACAGAGCTTCTCACCCTATCTCTAAGGGAGAGCCCCGCCACCCGGCGGAGGAAACTCATTCCGGCCGCTTGTACCCGTGATCTTGTCCTTTCGGTCATAACCCAAAGCTCATGACCATAGGTGAGGATGGGAACGTAGATCGACCGGTAAATTGAGAGCTTTGCCTTCCGGCTCAGCTCCTTCTTCACCACAACGGATCGATACAGCATCCGCATTACTGAAGACGCCGCACCGATCCGCCTGTCGATCTCATGATCCACTCTTCCCTCACTCGTGAACAAGACTCCGAGGTACTTGAACTCCTCCACTTGGGGCAAGATCTCCTCCCCAACCCGGAGATGGCACTCCACCCTTTTCCGGGCGAGAACCATGGACTCGGACTTGGAGGTGCTGATTCTCATCCCAGTCGCTTCACACTCAGCTGCAAACCGATCCAGTGAGAGCTGAAGATCCTGGCCAGATGAAGCCATCAGGACCACATCATCTGCAAAAAGCAGAGACCTAATCCTGCAGCCACCAAACCAGATCCCCTCAACGCCTTGACTGCGCCTAGAAATTCTGTTCATAAAAGTTATGAACAGAATCGGTGACAAAGGGCAGCCTTGGCGGAGTCCAACCCTCACTGGAAACGTGTCCGACTTACTACCGGCAATGCAGACCAAGCTCTGGCACTGATCATACAGGGAGCGGACCGCCACAATCAGACAGTCCGATACCCCGTACTCTCTGAGCACTCCCCACAGGACTTCCCGAGGGACACAGTCGAATGCCTTCTCCAAGTCCACAAAACACATGTAGACTGGTTGGGCAAACTCCCATGCACCCTCAAGGACCCTGCCGAGAGTATAGAGCTGGTCCACAGTTCCACGACCAGGACGAAAACCACCTTGTTCCTCCTGAATCCGAGGTTCGACTATCCGGCGTAGCCTCCTCTCCAGTACACCTGAATAGACCTTACCGGGAAGGCTGAGGAGTGTGATCCCACGATAGTTAGAACACACCCTCCGGTTCCCCTTCTTAAAGAGAGGAACCACCACCCCGGTCTGCCAATTCAGTGGTACCGCCCCCGATGTCCACGCGATGCTGCAGAGTCTTGTCAACCAAGACAGCGCCACAGCATCCAGAGCCTTAAGGAACTCCGGGCGGATCTCATCCACCCCCGGGGCCTTGCCACCGAGGAGCTTTTTAACTACCTCAGCAACCTCAGCCCCAGAAATAGGAGAGCCCACCACAGACTCCCCAGGCACTGCTTCTTCATAGGAAGACGTGTTGGTGGGATTGAGGAGGTCTTCGAAGTATTCCCTCCACCGATCCACAACATCCGCAGTCGAGGTCAGCAGAACACCATCCTCGCCATACACGGTGTTGATAGTGCACTGCTTCCCCTTCCTGAGGCGGCGGATGGTGGTCCAGAATTGCTTCGAAGCCGTCCGGAAGTCGTTTTCCATGGCCTCACCGAACTCCTCCCATGTCCGAGTTTTTGCCTCTGCGACCGCTGTAGCCGCACACCGCTTGGCCTGTCGGTACTTGTCCGCTGCCTCAGGAGTCCTATGAGCCAAAAGAACTTGATAGGACCCCTTCTTCAGCTTGACGGCATCCCTCACCGCCGGTGTCCACCAACGGGTTCTAGGATTACCGCCACGACAAGCACCAACTACCTTGCGGCCACAGCTCCAATCAGCCGCGTCGACAATAGAGGCGCGGAACATGGTCCATTCGGACTCAATGTCCAGCACCTCCCTCGTGACATGTTCAAAGTTCTTCCGGAGGTGGGAATTGAAACTCTCTCTGACAGGAGACTCTGCCAGACGTTCCCAGCAAACCCTCACAATGCGTTTGGGCCTGCCAGGTCTGTCCGGCATCCTCCCCCACCATCGCAGCCAACTCACCACCAGGTGGTGATCGGTAGAAAGCTCCGCCCCTCTCTTCACCCGAGTGTCCAAAACATGAGGCCGCAAATCCGATGACACAACTACAAAGTCGATCATGGAACTGCGGCCTAGGGTATCCTGGTGCCAAGTGCACATATGGACACCCTTATGTTTGAACATGGTGTTTGTTATGGACAATCTGTGACGGGCACAAAAGTCCAATAACAAAACACCGCTCGGGTTCAGATCCGGGCAGCCATTCTTCCCAATCACGCCTCTCCAGGTTTCACTGTCGCTGCCAACATGAGCATTGAAGTCCCCCAGTAGAACGAGGGAATCACCCGGGGGAGCACTCTCAAGTACTCCCTCGAGTGAATCCAAAAAGGGTGGGTACTCTGAGCTGCGGTTTGGCGCGTAAGCGCAAACTAGAGTCAGGACCCGTTCCCCCACCCGAAGGCGGAGGGAAGCTACCCTCTCGTCCACCGGGCTGAACTCCAACGTACAGGCTCTGAGCCGGGGGGGAAACAAGAATTTCCACCCCAGCCCGTCGCCTCTCACTGCCGGCAACGCCAGAGTGGAAGAGAGTCCAGCCCCTCTCGAGAGAACTGGTTCCAGAGCCCTTGCTGTGCGTCGAAGTGAGTCCGACTATATCTAGCCGGAACTTCTCCACCTCGCGCACTAGCTCAGGCTCCTTCCCCCCCAGCGAGGTGACGTTCCACGTCCCAAGAGCTAGCTTCTGTAGCCGATGATCGGACCGCCAAGTGCCCTGCCCTCGGCTTCCGCCCAGCTCACATCGCACCCGACCTCTATGACCCCTGCTATGGGTGGTGAGCCCATTGGAGGGGGGACCCACGTTGCCTCTTCGGGCTGTGCCCGGCCGGGCCCCATGGGGACAGGCCCGGCCACCAGGCGCTCGCCATCGTGCCCCACCTCCGGGCCTGGCTCCAGAGGGGGGCCCCGGTGACCCGCGTCCGGGCAAGGGAAATCTGGGTTCCTTGTTTGTTTTCTTCATAAAGGTCTTCGAGCTGCTCTTTGTCTGATCCTTCACCTAGGACCAGTTTGTCTTGGGAGACCCTACCAGGGGGCATAAAGCCCCCGGACAACATAGCTCCTAGGATCATTGGGATACGCAAACTCCTCACCACGTTAAGGTGGCAGCTCAGAGAAATTTTCAAATTTGAAACGAAATGAAAATCTAAAATATACATTTAAATTGTAAACCTAAATGTTAAATCTAAATCTAAATGTGAAATCTAAATCTAAATGTTAAATCTAAACCTAAATGTTAAATCTAAATCTTAAATCTCGACCTAAATCTTAAATCTCAATCTAAAACTGAATGTGAGCGCTAAATGTTAAATCGAAACCTACATTTCAACTTTGAAACTAAATGAAAATCTAAAATATACATTTAAATTCTAAGTCTAAATGTTAAATCTAAATCTAAATGTGAAATCTAAATCTAAATGTGAAATCTAAATCCAAATGTTAAATCTAAACCTAAATGTTAAATCTAAACTTACATTTTAAATCTAAATCTTAAATCTTGACCTAAATCTAAAATCTCAATCTAAAACTGAACGTGAGCGCTAAATGTTAAATCTAAACTTAAATGTTGAATCTAAATGCAAATGTTACATCTAAATATAAATCTTAAATCTAAATCTAAATCTAAATGTTGAATATACACCTAGATGTTAAATCCAAGACTTGTCCAGGGTGCACCCCACCTTCCGCCTGAATGCAGCTGGGATAGGCTCCAGCAGAGGTGTGGACTCGAGTCACATGACTTGGACTCGAGTCAGACTCGAGTCATGAATTTGATGACTTTAGACTCGACTTGACAAAATATAAAAAGACTTGCAACTCGACTTAGACTTTAACATCAATGACTTGTGACTTCACTTGGACTTGAGCCTTTTGAATTGACATGACTTGACATGACTTGCTACTTTCCCCAAAACCCAAAGATGAAAAAGTTATTCGGGAGCGCTCCGTATTTTTCATTGTGTACTTGTCTATCAGCGTTGCGTGTGTCAGCTGGTGTGCTCTCAGTACAACAGCCAATCAAATTAGATCTACTTTGTTTTCATCGCACAGCATTCATCCAATCAAATTGCAGGACAACCAACGAAGAAGACATGTCCAAACCACACGCCAGTGAACAAAAAATGATACCTAAAATAATTTTGTTTGGGTATAAAAATTACGAGGTGGTCAACACAAAACGTTTTGCAGTATGCAACACATGCGGTTCGAAAATTACTGATGGAGAGGCAACAACTTCCAACTTCGTCCGGCATTTGAAGTTGCACAAAGAACGGTAAGTTTTGAATGTAAGATAACGTTTATTGGCTAAGTAACGTGACTTTTATTTGCTGTGTAGTTAAATCAGTGAGGCTGTAAACTCACTGCTAACGTTATAACGTTATTGCAAACACGGGAATCTGTTGCAGTTCACTACCTTATTCATACTTTTTGTTCAGTGATTTTTTTCAAGCAGGGTTACGTTAGTCAATATATCACACGTAACGTTAGACGGCGGTCAGCAGCACCGCGTATTTAAGCCACCTAAAAAAAGACAAAAATAGTCAAATAAAGGTCAGTTAAAATGTATACTATATTATGAATATGTGTACCGTTTTAGCTAGCTTTCTGACATACTGTTGGTTGTTTACCTCAGTGGTCCCCAACCACCGGGCCGCGGCCCGGTACTGGTCCGTGGATCGATTGGTATCGGGCCGCACAAGAATTTTTTTTTATTTTTTTATTTTTTTAATTAAATCAACATAAAAAACACAAGATACACTTACAAGTAGTGCACCAACCCAAAACAACTCTCTCCCCCCTTTTGTTCTGGGCATTGAACATGAAGACTCTTCCTTCACTGTTCCGAGTGGCCATGAGAGTCTTGGCAGTGCCTGCCTCCAGTGCTCCAGTGGAGCGAGTTTTCAGCCATGGTGGCATCATACTACGCCCCCATCGTGCACAAATGACTGACAGACTCTTGGCTAATTTGGTCTTTTGCAAATGCAATGCAGCATAGGGCCCTGACATATAAAAAGTACAACTTTTTTGTTATGTTCACGTATATGTCATGTTTTTTCAATGTTAACACTTTTGTACAAATAAGTACATTTGAACTTTATTTTTCAATGTGTTTGTTCTGTAAAGGAATGAGTTAATGTTTAAAATGACTGGTTAATAGTGCTATTATAAAGTGCAATGTCAGCACAATTTTCTTTCCTGCAATTTAAAATGCACTTGTTTTAATAAATAAATACAGCGTTTGAAAAGCATACACAATCTGTGTTAATATATTAGTCTGTGGTTAAAAGGACTTGAAAGGACTCGAAGCTCAAAATGCAGGACTTAGGACTTGACTTGAGACTTTCCAGTCTTGACTTTGGACTTGACTCGGGGCTTGCCTGTCTTGACTCGGGACTTGACTCGGACTTGAGGGCAAAGACTTGAGACTTACTTGTGACTTGCAATACAATGACTTGGTCCCACCTCTGGGCTCCAGCACCCCTGAGAGGGACAAGTGGTAGAAAAATGGATGGATGTTAAATCCAAATCTACATCTTAAATCTAAATCTGTGAGCCCTAAATCTCTCGCCAACTGTAAATATGAATATTAATAGAATTTCAACATTCCACCAATCTGAGGCCTCTTAGCTGCAAAGCCATGCCCACATCTCTGCCTCTCACTGCTTAGTGACAAAGTTGCATGTTGTGAGAAATGTTAGCCCCATGTGTGCATGGTGTGTTGCATAACACACAAGGCTGGGAGGAGATGCAAAAACAATCATTAAGCGCTCACATAGTGATTTATCAAGGCGGAAACTGGCTCGCGGCCACAGTTTTTGCGTCTTTATTCAGTGCATTTGGAATGCACTTGCACACTGGCACAGTAGCGCACAAACGGTGGTTAAAGAGAAAGAAATTGTGCTGCAAAGACAGACGGCGGGAAGAAAATATTGCATCATTGTGCGTGTCAAAATATTTGGGCCCTCAGTAATACAAATATTAGACATATTGTCTGTTTAGCATTTTCATTGTATAATTTTATAGCTGCTGGATGACTTAAGGGGTTGATTGGAGCGAGCAGAAACTAAAAGCAATGCAATCGATTTGTTTTGGTCATTGCTGGCGTCTTTTAAATAGTGTTTGTTTTATTCTTGTCATATTTCTTATATGTACAGTATATATATATGTATATTATTACTAAATGTCCTGTGGAAAAAAACATTTTGCAACATGCGTTTTCTTGCGTCTAAATGCAGCGCACCTTCAGTTTGCTAAGATTAGGAAAGTTGGTGCAGATTATAGTTGTGAGCTGCATTATGTTTATGTTTCTCTAAGTATGTGCATATTGACATACATTGGTTATTGAGCTAAGCATGATATCCTTTACACACTGATGTCGCTTTTTGTTGCAGTACCACCTGAGCGATCGAAGGTCCGTAATATCATCGCTTACGTGCAATGATTTCTCCAGATTCTCTGAACCTTTTGATGATATCACGGACCGTAGATGGTGAAATCCCTAAATTCCTTGCAATAGCTCCTTGAGAAATGTTGTTCTTAAACTGTTGGACAATTAGCTCACATATTTGTTGACAAAGTGGTGACCCTCACCCCATCCTTGTTTGTGAATGACTGAGCATTACACGGAAGCTGCTTTTATACCCAATCATAGCACCCACCTGTTCCCAATTAGCCTGTTCACCTGTGGGATGTTCCAAATAAGTCTTTGACTTTTTTGCTACTTGTGCCAGCTTTTTTGAAACATGTTGCAGGCATCAAATTCTAAATGAGCTAATATTTGCAAAAAATAACAAAAGTTTACCACTTCAAGTGTTAAATATCTTGTCTTTGCAGCCTATTCAATTGAATATAAGTTGAAAAGGATTTTCAAAACATTGTATTCTGTTTTTATTTACCATTTACACAACGTGACAGCTTCACTGCTTTTGGGCGTTTTCAGCTTTTTAGGGCGGTTAAGCTCAGTTGGTAGAGCGGTAGTGCCAGCAACTTGAGGGTTCCAGGTTCGATCCCCGCTTCCGCCATCCTATTCACTGCCGTTGTGTCCTTAAGCAAGACACTTTACCCACCTGCTCCCAGTGCCACCCACACTGGTTTAAATGTAACTGAGATATTGGGTTTCACTATGTAAAGCTCTTTGAGTCACTAGAGAAAAGCGCTATATAAATATAATCCACTTCACTTCACAAAATATAGTAAATATCTATGACTGAGATATATGCTTAAAGGTCACCATTTTTTGTTTTATTTTGAAATGTCTTATCGTTCTTCCTTTTTTTCTGGATTAGGTCTTTTTATATGAATGTTTGTTTTTCCTTTTTGTAGGTATACTTTTTCTGGGCCCCAAGAGCGTGTTGCAGCGAATTGAGATCTTAACTGAACTATTACGTGCAGTAAATGTGTTGTGATCTCAAAACATTAGAATCCAAGTGCAGAACCGTACAAGTCTCTTTTTACTAACAAAAAAATCACTGGAGAAAATAAATCAATTGCAACAAAAGTTCAGCTCCAGGAAAACCGGGTGAACATCTGTCCTCCACCTGAGGATATACAAAAAACAGGATTATATTATATTATTGTGTTCGTAGTTAACAGTGTGAGATGTTTTTGGGTACATCTCT
Source organism: Nerophis lumbriciformis (assembly GCF_033978685.3). NCBI lineage: Eukaryota > Metazoa > Chordata > Actinopteri > Syngnathiformes > Syngnathidae > Nerophis > Nerophis lumbriciformis. Next base: position 13,088,865 of record NC_084571.2, on the reverse strand, counting down.
AAAATAAGCATTGCGTTAGATTACCCACACATCGTTTGAATTAGCTCTTTGTGTCCCTAAAAGTATGTATACATTGATTTAGTTTTCTATTAGCTCATTAAGTCGAAAGTGCAGTGTGTATAGGAGCAATAAAAACAACAATGCAGAGACGAAATTAAACGTTAAGGAAACCAATCACACACACATTATAAAGTCGATACAAGGTAAAAACAGTAATTAGCTCGGAGGAAGTTTTTAATGCTTTTTAATGAAGTGAATTTGTTGAGGCGCTGAGAAAATAAATGCACGGAGATGACCTTTGACCCCAACTAACACGTCATCAGGTATCGGTGTAAATTGTCCGCAGGTCAGTTCCTCCAGGATTTTGCGATTTCGGCAATCCTGGCACATTTTCGCAGATAATCGTTATGTCCACCAATCCAGTGTGTGTGAAAAACAAACATGGCTCCAGATCTAAACTTAGACAACACGTGCGGTCCATTCTATATAGGCACCGACTATGAGGAGATGATAACAGATTATCAAAATCATGAGCCTGGGAAAATACCCTCAAATTTTGATGCAACTACAAAACCCAAAACCAGTGAAGTTGGCACGTTGTGTAAATGGTAAATAAAAACAGAATACAATGATTTGCAAATTCCTTTCAACTTATATTCAATTGAATAGAATGCAAAGACAAGATATTTAATGTTCTCACTGGAAAACTTTATTTTTTGCAAATATTAGCTCATTTGGAATTTGATGCCTGCCACATGTTTCAAAAAAGCTGGCACAAGTGGCAAAAAACACTGAGAAAGTTTAGTTATGCTCATCAAACACTTATTTGGAAAATCCCACAGGTGAACTGGCTAATTGGGAACAGGTGGGTGCCCTGATTGGGTATAAAAGCAGCTTCCATGATATGCTCAGTCATTCACAAACAAGGATGGGGCGAAGGTCACCACTTTGTCAACAAATGCGTGAGCAAAATGTCAAAGAGTTTAAGAACAACATTTCTCAACAAGCTATCGCAAAGAATTTAGGGATTTCACCATTTAATGTCTGTAATATCATCAAAAGGTTCAGAGAATCTGGAGAAATCACCCCACGTAACATTGAAGTCCCGTGACCTTGGATCCCTCAGGCGGCACTGCATTAAAAAGCGACATCAGTGTGTAAAGGATATCACCACATGGGCTCAGGAACACTTCAGAAAACCACTGTCAGTAACTACAGTTTGTCGCTGCATCTGTAAGTGCAAGTTTAAACTCTACTATGCAAAGCAAAAGCTATTTATCAACAACACCCAGAAACGCAGCCGGCTTCGCTGGGCTCGAGCTCATCTAAGAAGGACTGATGCAAAGTGTAAAAGTGTTCTGTGGTCTGATGAGTCCACATTTCAAATTGTTTTTGGAAACTGTAGAAAAAAAACATCCGGACTGTTCTAGAGGCAACATTGAAAAGCCAGCATCTGTGATGGAATGGGGGTGTATTAATGCCCAAGGCATGGGTAGCTTACACATCTGTGAAGGCACCATTAATGCTGAAAGGTAAATACAGGTTTTGGAGCAACATATGTTGCCATCCAAGCAAGGTCTTTTCATGGACGCCCCTGCTTATTTCAGCAAGACAATACCAAGCCACGTGTTACAACAGTGTGGTTTGTAGTAAAAGAGTGCGGGTACTAGACTGGCCTGCCTGTAATTCTGTTGTGATTGAAGATTACTTGCAGTCGATACAGAACTCCCCTCACATTGTTAATTTATGAATATGCACTGCACAAATATTCATATAAATTTTAGGATATATGTGAGCCTATACTATAACTACAGCTGTAGATGAGTGAATGCTCTAAAACCCATTAAGACAAATTCAGAGAGGAAGACAATGCTAAAGCCTCCCCAATCCCTCTCTCTATTTATGTGTTTTCTCTCCATCTACGGAACCATGTATTTACGCTGATGTTTCCTGCTTTCACCCATTTAACATATCGTTACCTGCTCATTACCTACCTTCTCTGCATAGTGTGGTCACGCTGGTGCTTTCTGCCTTTACCCATTCAACATATCTTTACCTGCACATTACCTACCTTCCCTGCATCCTGGGGTCACACTGGTGCTTCTTTCTTTCACCATACAACATATCTTCACCTGCACATTACCTACCTTGTCTGCATTGCCTCGACCACACCTGTGCTTCCTTCTTTCACCCATTCAACATACCTTCACCCACACATTACCTACCTTCTCCGTTACCTGCTCATTACCTACCTTGTCTGCATTGCCTCGATCACACCTGCGATTCCTTCTTTCACCCATTCAACATACCTTCACCCGCACATTACCTACCTTCTCCGTTACCTGCTCATTATCTATCTTCTCTGCATCCTGGGGTCACACTGGTGCTTCCTGCCTTTACACATTCAACATATCTTTACCTGCACATTACCTACCTTCTCTGCATAGTGTGGTGACGCTGGTGCTTTCTGCCTTTACCCATTCAACATATTTTTACCTGCACATTACCTACCTTCTCTGTATCCTGGAGTCTAGCTGGTGTTTCCTGCCTTTACCCATTCAACATATCTTTACCTGCACATTACCTACCTTCCCTGCATCCTGGGGTCACACTGGTGCTTCTTTCTTTCACCATACAACATATCTTCCCCTGCACATTACCTACCTTGTCTGCATTGCCTCGACCACACCTGCGCTTCCTTCTTTCACCCATTCAACATACCTTCACCCGCACATTACCTACCTTCTCTGCATAGTGGGGTAACGCTGGTGCTTCCTGCCTTTACCCATTCAACATATCTTCACCCGCACATTACCTACTTGCTCTGCATCCTCGGGTCACGCTGGTGCTTCCTACCATCACCCAGTCAACATATCTTTACCTGCAAATTACCTACTTTTTCTGCATCCTGGGGTCAAACAGGTGCTTCCTTCTTTGACCCAGTCAACATATCTTTACCTGCACATTACCTACCTTCTCTGTATCCTAGAGTCAAACTGGTGCTTCGGTCCCTAATAAGAAAGTCCACAAAGGAACAGAAGAGTCATTGATTTAAGGCACAAACTTGGGGAAATGACAAGTCAAATTCCTGAACAGAGGTGAGAAAAGGGGCAAAATATCCTAACAGTATTTAACAGTATCAAGAGGATTTACCTTTGAACAAATTCCAATGTCCGAGCACCTTCCTCTTGGTATTCCAAGTTGAACACATAGTAGGTGGCAAGAAGGGCAGCAAGCCCTGAGATGAAGCTAGGTTGGACGCCTTCGCAGATGACATCACCTTCCATGCTGATCATCCAACGTTTTATTGTGACTTTGTCACCAGCAACTGGTACAGTCAAGAAATGCAGTTTATGTTCCTAAACAGTATCCAATATGGGTAGCATTTTAAAGGTATTTGGAATGGCCACCTCACTCGCTCTATCTTTACTCTGTTTACATCTAGTCTCCTAAGGCAGTGGTTCTCAAATGGGGGTACGCGTAAATATATTCATTGAATAATACTTCACAAAATATGAATGTAAGTTCATAAACTGAACATCTAATCAAGTAGGCTACTCCATTCATTACCATAAACCCAGAGTTTCCCCCATGCCATGATGGTTTGACCCTACCTGGCGGTGCCACACAGCACCAACTGTCAATCAACTATCCATGTAGAAAACAATGGAGGCTTGGTTAAAGCGTAGCAGTAATGCAGCTGAGACATGTGGACATGTTCCATAAATATTGATGTTAAAGATTTCTTTTTTTTTGTGAAGAAATGTTGAGAATGAAGTTCATAAATCCAGATGGAACTCTATTACAATCCCCAAAGAGGGCGGTTTAAGTTGATTATTTCTATGTGTAGAAATCTTTATTTATA
>NC_084571.2:12935000-13080000 GCF_033978685.3 Nerophis lumbriciformis | reverse complement strand
TAATTATTCCCGGATAGGCTTTTGAATATTCTTCACGGAATGACTGCAGTTTTCTTTTCGGTTTAAGACTCGTATGCGATTTTTCTCCGGCTGATTCCATGATCGTTCGCTCGTTTGGAAACAATGGCAACAGGTGCCTCGTGCTTGGCAGCGGTGCTATAAATAGCCTCGCACATGGCATTCGGAATGGCTCGATAGGAAGTTACGGGAAGCAGTGTCGATTGTCATTGTTGTTACGCGATTTCGTGAATAAAACTTTAAAAAAAAAAAAAAAATTTAATTAATGAAAAACCGTATTTTTTATCACTGCAACCGTAACCCGGAATAGGTTGATGAAAACCGTACTAATTACGTGAAAACCGGAGTAGTTGGCACACATGTAAAACACACACACACACGCAAATAGTATATGAAAATAAATGAATGATCTTTCCTGCCATCTTCCATGTATTGACAGCTCTGTGTGCAGGATGTGTGTATGGATTTACTCTGCCTGTGTGTGTGTGTGTGTGTGTGTGTGTGTGTGTGTGTGTGTGTGTGTGTGTGTGTGTGTGTGTGTGTGTGTGCGTGTGTGTGTGTGTGTGTGTGTGTGTGTGTGTGTGTGTGTGTGTGTGTGTGTGTGTGTGTGTGTGTGTGTGTGTGTGTGTTCTGAATCAATAAAGGTTCAGACCAAATGTCAGAATGGTAGAAAGCAATGAATGAGGTCTCAGCCGTGATCCATATCAGTCAGAAGCTGAGTACACACACACACACACACACACACACACACACACACACACACACACACACACACACACACACACACACACACACACACACACACACACTATTATTATAAGAAGACTAGTCCTGGGCATGAATCAGTATTTTTTCACCACCTGTGTTGTGAGTCAACTGTACAATTATATTAACATTTTCCTGACATTAACATACTTAGTATACTTTTTTTTATTGAAATAATTACTTAAATGTGTCATTAATTATTAAAGTGGGGACACACACACACATAAATGTATCTTTAATTTATTCCATGTAAAGTACATATATTTGATTAATTATTTCAATATTTTCTTAATTAATTCAATGTCGGAATAATTAATGCTGTATTTATTTCCCACCTTAAAATACTACTTTTTTAAAAAGTATTTATTTTATGAACCTGTGTATTTTATCTGTCAAACTGTTTTGTGTGTGTGTGTGTGAATATATGCATATATGTATATATTTATGTTTGACGTTCATACTTGGTGAGGGGACAGTTTTTTCAGTTCAACTTCTTGTGCTCTAATGGCATGAATGGCTCAGTCACACGCAGGATTCTCACAGGAATGAAGCCAAAAAACAAGCGTACCTGCTGTATAATACAGTTCAGTGAGCAAATACTCGCATTTATTGGATGTTATCATTATTCTCATCATGAGTCTGCCTCGCCTGACCGCACGCGCCTTTAAGCTCTCGCCTGTGACTGTAAATACCAGCAGAGGTTTGGTAATCCTGTTAGCACATTTACCGCTTATCCTTTTTTCCACTTTTGCACCCCTGAAAAAAACAACAATTACATGTTTTTTAATCGTGAATAATCGCGATTAATCACATTGTTCATGATGAACTCAAAATGAATCGCGACTAATTGAGATGGATAATTTTTGTACTTTTTTAACCTTCCACCTTCTCTACTTACCCCTTTAGCTACCTGTTATCTTACATACACATATATATATATATATATATATATATATATATATATATATATATATATATATATATATATATATATATATATATATATATATATATATATATATATTGTCAAGACTTGGTCCGGGGTGTGTGCTTTTCCAGGATGCAACGGAAAGTTGGCACGGGCGAGACGGGAATTAAGGTACATGATTTATTTATTAACTATAAATACAAAAAAAAGATCAAACAAAAAGCGCGCAAAGTGGCGGAGAATAAACTATGAACAATTAAACAAAACTTGCAAACTATGGCTTGAATAAAGAAAACTTACTTGGCATGGACAAAAAAGGAGCAGCGTGAACATGGACATGAAAAAATGGACAGAGCATAAATGTGGTGTGAGGTCGTCAGGACGAACAACAGAAAATGAATGAACTTAAATACTATGGACATGATTAGTGAAAGCAGGTGCGTGACTCAAAACGTGAAACAGGTGCGTGACGTGACAGGTGAAAACTAATGGTTGCTATGGTGACAAACAAGAGTGCACAATGAGTCCAAACGTGGAACAGGTGAAACTAATGGGGTAATGATGGAAACAAGACAAGGGAGTGAAAAGACAGAAACTAAAGAGTCCTATAACTAAACAAAAACAGGACTTAACACAAAACATGATTACACAGACATGACAGAGCCCCTCCCTTAAGGACAGATACCATATGTCCATAAAAAAAATTAACAAGTGTCATGGGAGGGCGGGAGGGGGACATGGCGGTGGGTCGCCAGACCACGTGTCCCCGTATCCACCGGGGCAGAGTTAGGTGGCGGCGGCGAGTGGAACGCCGCTGCAGCAGGCGAGGCGGGCGCCCAGGGAATGGCCACATTCGTGGCCGACTGGGAGGTGGGCGCACTTGGCGTGGCGGGCGACCAGGTAGCGGCCATATCCGTGGCCGACGAGGAGGGAGGCGCGTCGTCATCGTGGAAGCAGCAGATGATGCAGGCAGCGAAGCTCGGCGAGGCGCGTCAGGCGGCGAAGCTCGGCGTGGCGCGTCAGGCGGCGAAGCTCGGCGTGGCGCGTCTTGGTCTTGGTCTTGGCATGGCGAGTCTTGGTCTTGGCATGGCGGGTCTTGGTCTTGGCATGGCGGGTCTTGGTATGGCGGGTCTTGGTCTTGGCATGGCGGGTCTTGGTCTTGGCATGGCGGGTCTTGGGATGGCGGGTCTTGGTCTTGGCATGGCGGGTCTTGGTCTTGGCATGGCGGGTCTTGGTTTTGGCGTCGTGGAGCTGCGACTGGCGGCACTTGGCGTCGTGGAACTGGTACCGGAGCTTGGCGTGGTGGGTCTTGGTCTTGGACTTGGCGTGGAGGGTCTTGGTCTTGGACTTGGCGTGGAGGGTCTTGGTCTTGGACTTGGCGTGGAGGGTCTTGGTCTTGGCGTGGAGGGTCTTGGTCTTGGCGTGGAGGGTCTTGGTCTTGGCGTGGAGGGTCTGGTGCTAGCCTTGGTGCGGCGACAGGTGCTAGCCTTGGTGCGGCGACAGGTGCTAGCCGTGGAGCTGCGACAGGTGCTAGCCTTGGAGCTGCGACAGGTGCTAGCCTTGGAGCTGCGACAGGTGCTAGCCTTGGAGCGGCGACAGGTGCTAGCCTTGGAGCGGCGACAGGTGCTAGCCTTGGAGCGGCGACAGGTGCTAGCCTTGGAGCGGCGACAGGTGCTAGCCTTGGTGCGGCGACAGGTGCTAGCCTTGGTGCGGCGACAGGTGCTAGCCTTGGTGCGGCGACAGGTGCTAGCCTTGGTGCGGCGACAGGTGCTAGCCTTGGTGCGGTGACAGGTGCTAGCCGTGGTGCTGCTACAGGTGCTAGCCGTGGAGCTAGCCTTGGAGCAGGTGGAGGTGGCCTAGCTGGGGGTTGCGGCTTGGCAGGTCGGAAGACTGGTGAGGGCGGTCGTGCTGGAGGCTGTGGCTTGACAGGTCGGAAGACTGGTGGTGGCGGCCGTGCTGGAGGCTGTGGCTTGACATGGTGATGCTGAACCACCCCACCTGAACAATTCCCAGCCCTAGCCCCCCCCTCAAGGGGCGGATACCAGACGCGCTCCCTGCGGTCTGGAACTCTCTGTAGGGGTGGGTGGAGGAGGGCAGAAACTTCCCCATTAAATTGTCCAAATTGTCTTTCTTGTACCTGGGATTGAGTGGGTGAAAAAAAATTGTTTTGTGTCTTGGGTGTGGCTTGAGTCCTGGGGAGCGGGGAATCAAAAGAAAAAGAATTCAGAAAAAAAAAATCATGGTTTTTGACGTCATTAGGGCGAAGCCGGGCTGGCTGCTGCTTGCTTCCGCCCGGAGAGGGAGGGCATGTGGGAGCAGCGTGTCCTGCAGGCTCGCAGAAGTTCTACCCGACGTCCTTCGTCGGGAGCAGCGCTTCCGGCACTGCTGCGCTGCGTCCTCCCATTCCTGGGACCAAATGGAGTTTCTGTACTCCACGGAGGAGTAGCGCCGAGTTTCCTCCTCCATCGCGCACAGGACCGCCCAAGAAGCCTCGTCGAAAATGTCCAACTCTCGTGCGGAAAAGCGAGTCTGCTGACGACCTACTGTCAAGACTTGGTCCGGGGTGTGTGCTTTTCCAGGATGCAACGGAAAGTTGGCACGGGCGAGACGGGAATTAAGGTACATGATTTATTTATTAACTATAAATACAAAAAAAAGATCAAACAAAAAGCGCGCACAGTGGCGGAGAATAAACTATGAACAATTAAACAAAACTTGCAAACTATGGCTTGAATAAAGAAAACTTACTTGGCATGGACAAAAAAGGAGCAGCGTGAACATGGACATGAAAAAATGGACAGAGCATAAATGTGGTGTGAGGTCGTCAGGACGAACAACAGAAAATTAATGAACTTAAATACTATGGACATGATTAGTGAAAGCAGGTGCTTGACTCAAAACGTGAAACAGGTGCGTGAAGTGACAGGTGAAAACTAATGGTTGCTATGGTGACAAACAAGAGTGCACAATGAGTCCAAACGTGGAACAGGTGAAACTAATGGGGTAATCATGGAAACAAGACACGGGAGTGAAAAGACAGAAACTAAAGAATCCTATAACTAAACAAAAACATGACTTAACACAAAACATGATTACACAGACATGACATATATATATATATATCGCATGTTTCGGATTATAAGGTGCACTTAAAATCCTTTCATTTTCTCAAAACTCGACAGCGCGCCTTATAACTCGCCTAATGTACGGAATAATTCTGATTGTGGTACGTGGTGTAATTATAAATGTGAGCAGTAGATGGCATTCACACACAAGAGATACGTGCAAACTGCAACATGACTCAAGTAAACAACACCAAAATTGTATATGTTCCATTGAAAAAATAGAACATTACACACGGCGCTCAAAAATCTATCGAAATGTTTTAGTACGACTTTGGTAAGCTTTGAAACCGCACCGCTTGATGGATTGTACTTTGCTTCAACATACGAGTATTATTATGGTGTGTGTGTAAGGTAAGACATCATCTGGCGTTTAGTTTCGCAATATTATGCAAAAGCAACTTTTCTTACCATCTGGTACCTGCTGATCTGTATTTGGGATCTGCATAAGTCCTGAACATTTGTGTGCGTCCACCTTGGTAGTCCGTGCAGACGCCGTAGTCGATAAGCTTCTTATTTTTCTCTATCTTCTTGTTATGGTATCTTCTTGTTATATATATGTATATACATATACATATATATATATATATATATATATATATATACATATACACATATATGTATGTGTATATGTACCGTATTTTTCGGACTATAAGTCACAGTTTTTTTCATAGTTTGGCCGGGCTCCAGTGCGACTTATATATGTTTTTTCTTTTTTTAATATGCATTTTCGGCAGGTGCGACTTATACTCCGATGCGACTTATACTCCGAAAAATACGGTATATGTATGTGTATGTATGTATGTATATTTTTATATATACATATATATATATATATATATATATATATATATATATATATATATATATATATATATACACTACCGTTCAAAAGTTTGGGGTCACATTGAAATGTCCTTATTTTTGAAGGAAAAGCACTGTACTTTTCAATGAAGATAACTTTAAACTAGTCTTAACTTTAAAGAAATACACTCTATACATTGCTAATGTGGTAAATGACTATTCTAGCTGCAAATGTCTGGTTTTTGGTGCAATATCTACATAGGTGTATAGAGGCCCATTTCCAGCAACTATCACTCCAGTGTTCTAATGGTACAATGTGTTTGCTCATTGGCTCAGAAGGCTAATTGATGATTAGAAAACCCTTGTGCAATCATGTTCACACATCTGAAAACAGTTTAGCGCGTTACAGAAGCTACAAAACTGACCTTCCTTTGAGCAGATTGAGTTTCTGGAGCATCACATTTGTGGGGTCAATTAAACACTCAAAATGGCCAGAAAAAGAGAACTTTCATCTGAAACTCGACAGTCTATTCTTGTTCTTAGAAATGAAGGCTATTCCATGCGAGAAATTGCTAAGAAATTGAAGATTTCCTACAACGGCGTGTACTACTCCCTTCAGAGGACAGCACAAACAGGCTCTAAGCAGAGTAGAAAAAGAAGTGGGAGGCACAACTGAGCAAGAAGATAAGTACATTAGAGTCTCTAGTTTGAGAAACAGACGCCTCACAGGTCCCCAACTGGCATCTTCATTAAATAGTACCCAGTGTCAACATCTACAGTGAAGACGCGGCAGCGTGATTCTGGGCTTCATGGCAGAGTGGCAAAGAAAAAGCCATATCTGAGACTGGCCAATGAAAGAAAAAGATTAAGATGGGCAAAAGAACACAGACATTGGACAGAGGAAGACTGGAAAAAAGTGTTGTGGACGGATGAATCCAAGTTTGAGGTGTTTGGATCACAAAGAAGAACGTTTGTGAGACGCAGAACAACTGAAAAGATGCTGGAAGAATGCCTGACGCCATCTGTTAAGCATGGTGGAGGTCATGTGATGGTCTGGGGTTGCTTTGGTGCTGGTAAGGTGGGAGATTTGTACAGGGTAAAAGGGATTCTGAATAAGGAAGGCAATCACTCCATTTTGCAACGCCATGCCATACCCAGTGGACAGCGCTTGATTGGAGCCAATTTCATCCTACAACAGGACAATGACCCAAAACACACCTCCAAATTGTGCAAGAACTATTTAGAGAAGAAGCAGGCAGCTGGTATTCTATCGGTAATGGAGTGGCTAGCGCAGTCACCAGATCTGAACCCCATTGAGCTGTTGTGGGAGCAGCTTGACCGTATGGTACGCAAGAAGTGCCCATCCAACCAATCCGACTTGTGGGAGCTGCTTCTAGAAGCGTGGGGTGCAATTTCTCCAGATTACCTCAACAAATTAACAGCTAGAATGCCAAAGGTCTGCAATGCTGTAATTGATGCAAATGGAGGATTCTTTGACGAAAGCAAAGTTTGATGTAAAAAAAATCTTATTTCAAATACAAATCATTATTTCTAACCTTGTCAATGTCTTGACTCTATTTTCTATTCATTTCACAACGTATGGTGGTGAATAAGTGTGTCTTTTCATGGAAAACACAAAATTGTTTGGGTGACCCCAAACTTTTGAACGGTAGTATATATATATATATATATATATATATATATATATATATATATATATATATATATATATATATATATATACACGCAATACATACACAAATCTCTGGGGATAGCTTCCCATGTAGCTACATTTAATGGAGAGTAACTTTTAGCTTAGCTTACTAAATTTTAAATTTTCCAAGTAGCTTGCCCATCACTGAGGGTAGGTCGCCAAATTCATGGAAAAAGCCCAATAATGTCCCTGGTAAAACTGACAGCAGTATGCAGGAAACAGAGGGAGACATGTTTGTTATTATTAAATAATCTGGGTGGGATCAATAACACGATCAATACAACTGTCTGGTACATGACCTATTAAAGCAATGACCACGACACGATGTACACACCATGGGTCTGATCCACTAAAGGTTTGCGTGTATTAAAGGGTTCGTAGTTTGAATGTAATTGTGGTACTTTGGTTCAAATGTCTCCTAAATTCTGCTTTTCAAACCATCTTCAAGCAACTTCCTCACTTTGGAAATAAACATGTTGTGCTAAGCTGTAGATGTCTTTATGTTTTAGCTGCGCATATGCTAATATGCCAACATTAGCCCCGTCATAACCTCCTAACTGTAAATTGTGCATCTTTATACTCTTACTTACTTGATCCCACCTCTGCTGTGCACCTGTCATGAAAGACCACAACTTAGTCGGCCGGCAGAAGCGTTTGTCGGCGTAGTCTGTGATAGTGCGCGTCGACACGAAAGAGTTGCCAATTATAAAACGTCATCCCGATCTGAGCTCATTGTTTTCCGCTGCAAATGCATAAATCGGAACGCCGGCTCATTCTAAACTCGCTCGCCAACTCCCAGTCCTTTATGCCATGATACCTGGCCAGCAACCGGGCAGCCGGCCAAAGTGAGCAAGTGGCTGGGAAGGGAAAGATGGCAGCGCCTGCTAGCTAAATAGACCCCGATATTTTTCCAAGTACTTGGCACGGTAAAGTAGGTCTGAGCATTGTTGGACTCACATCAGACTGTTTCACATTCAAACATCAGGCAGTCACAAAGAGACTATTGCATTTTTGTTCTTGTAATCAAATACTCGGAGAACCCAAACAAATTAGCGCTACACGCCAAGCATTTTGTGACAACCGCCTCAACACCGCTTCTACGGCTGCAGAATTATATTTATTTTTGCGCAGATTATAAAAGGATGCACTTTTAAATAAGGAATATTTAGAGGTAAAATACAAACATATAAGAGATAATAGACGTCTTGCTGCCACGTCTCGGCATGGCGGGGATGTCCTTGCTCCCAGAACGCGGAGGCAGGAGACATCGTGCATGGACTTGTTTTTTCAGCATTGTCCACATGTTCTCAAGTCAGGACTTTGGGAAGGCCATTCTAAAACCTTAATTCTAGCCTGATTTAGTCATTCCTTTACCACTTTTGACATTTGTTTGGGGTCGTTGTCCTGTTGGAACACCCAACTGTGCCCAAGGCCCAACCTCCGGGCTGATGATTTTAGGTTGTCCTGAAGAATTTGGAGGTAATCCTCCTTTTTCATTGTCCCATTTATGCTCTGTAAAGCACCAGTTCCATTGGCAGCAGAGGAAGCCCAGAGCATAATATTACCACCACCATGCTTGACGGCAGGCATGGTGTTCCTGGGATTAAAGGCCTCACCTTTTCTTCTCCAAACATATTGCTGGGTATTGTGGCCAAACAGCTCAATTTTTGTTTCATCTGACCACGGAACATTCCTCCAGAAGGTCTTATCTTTGTCATTGTAATGTCAGATGAAACAAAACGGTGGGCAGTACATCTAAGAAGGACAGCTCCAGACTGGAGAAACTGGTCGGGCGGGCCGGCTCTACGATCGGAATAAAACTGGACTCACTGGTGACGGTGGCAGAGAAGAGGACTGTGGAAAAACTAGTGAGCATCATGGATGATGCCAGTCACCCTCTGTATACCGTTATCAGTAGCCAGAGGAACCTGTTCAGTGTTTCATCCCAAGTGCAGGACTAATAGACTCAAAAACTCTTTTTGCCCACACGCCATCAGACTGTACAACTCCTCTCTGGGGGTGAGGGGGTGGGGGGGTACTAAGATGACAGGGGATGCAAAACAATAACATATACCCCCATTATTTATGAATTAATTTTTAAATGATATCTCAATTCTGTACACTGCTGTTGGAATTTTAATTTTCCTGAGGGAACTCTCCTGAAGAATCAAAAAAGTACTATCTATCTATCCATCTATCTTGTATTCAGTGTATCAAGAATAACGCATCTCTCTTCCTTTTGCACACTTCTTGCATACTTTGCTCTGTGCCTTTTGAAATGCTAAATTTTTTCAAATAAGTCTAAGAATGACAATTTTGTTTGACTACTTGATTGGAAAATTTCTAATACAGGAGTACATTACAAGTCTGAGAAAAGTAGACTTGCTGGGAGTGTGCAGAAAAAGCTGTAGACGAGTGCAAGCCAAAAGTTATCACTTCCATAAATGCTAAGAAAACACATCTTAGAGACACTCTTCTGTCTTTTGGCAACACTTTGAACACCACTGCTTTACGTCTTTCCCCAAAAAGCATACGTGTAGGTGTGGCGTAACTCCGCCTCACCACACACCTCATACTCCTGCTTTGCCAGAGAAATGTTCCACTTTGTGGCTATATGTAGCAAGTGAAATGTACATATTAAAAGCGAAAAAGAGGTGTATTTTGCATGTATTAGCTAATCAAATACAAGTGGTCACAAACAAATTCGAGAACGTAGATCCGCCAATACAAGCATTGACTTGATGCATGTACCAGCAACTCGTTAGAGCTGGCGCATGCACAAAACAAACTAAAAAAACACCATTTGTATTCCAGTTAACAGTGCACTATTGTCTCCACTGAGTTGAATTGCTCTCTCCCCCCTCCAAACTGAGCCTACTCTCTCCCTCCCACCTTGTATTCAGTGTATAAAGAATAACGCATCTTTCTTCCTATTGCACACTTCTTACATACTTTGCTGTGTGCCTTTTGAAATGCTCAAGTTTTTCCAAATCGGTCTAAGAAAGACAATTTTGTTTGACTACTTGATTAGAAAATTTCTAATACAGGAGTACATTACAAATAGACTTGCTGGGAGTGTGCAGAAAAATCTGTAGAAGTGTGCAAGACAAACGTTATCACTTCCACAAATATTAACAAGAAAACACATCTTAGAGACACTCTTCTGTCATTTGGCAACACTTTGAACACCACTGCTTTACGTCTTTCCCCAAGAAGCATAAGTGTAGGTGTGGCATACCTCCGCTTCGCCACACACCTTATACGCCTGCTTTGCCAGAGAAATGATCCACTTTGTGGTTATATTTAGCGAGTAAAAGGTACATATTAAAAGAGGTGTATCTTGCATCTATTAGCTAATCAAATACACGCGGTCACGAAAGAATCCGAGAGCGTAGATCCGCCACCACAAGCATTGACTTGATACATGCACCAGCACCTTGTTAGTGCACAAACTAAAAAAAAACAAAACATTTTTATTCCAGTTAAAAGTGCACCATAGTCTCCACTGAGTTGAGATGCGTCATATGCTCTCTCCCCCCTCCAAACTGAGCCTACTCTCTCCCTCCCACCTTGTATTCAGTGTATAAAGAATAATGCATCTGTCACGTGGGGGTCGCATATTTATGCGGGATCGTTCCTTCCGTGCAACACGGACACTCCGGACAAAGACGTGAGGGTAAGATATGATTTATTTACATAAATCATGGCAAACAGAAAACAAGCAAAAGAAAAACGTGCCGAACGCACGGGAAGCTAAAGTTAAACTTAGCACAGGACTCTGGAACATGAAAAAACAAACCAACGTGATGTAGCTTACCGCAAACAAGGAGCACAGGACGAGTGAACAGAAAGGCAGGCTTAAATAGTGTCAGTGATGAAAAACAGGTGCGCGTCGAGAACACAAGCGGCAGGTGAAAATAATAAGTAACCATGGTGACGAAACAAACTCACAGGTGCACAAGCAATAACTAAAGGAGTCCAAAACTAACCAAACATAACTAAACAAAACATGATCCGACCACGGATCATGACAGAGCCCCCCCCCTTAAGGACAGATTCTAGATGTCCTAAAAAAAACCAAACATCAATAGTCATGGGAGGGCGGGAGGGGGACATGGCGGTGGGTCGCCAGCCCAAGTGGCCCCGAATCCACCGAGGCAAAGTCAAGTGGCGGCGGCGAGTGGAACGCCGCTGCAGCAGGCGAGGCGGGCGCCCAGGGATTGGCCACATTCGTGGCCGACTGGGAGGTGGGCGCACTTGGCGTGGCGGACGACCAGGTAGCGGCCATATCCGTGGCCGACGAGGAGACAGGCGCGTCGTCAACTTGGCAGGCGTGGCAGCTCGGCGTGGCAAGTCAGGCGGCGAAGCTCGGCGTGGCGCGTCCGGCGGCGAAGCTCGGCGTGGGTCTTGGTCTAGGCGTGGGTCTTGGTCTTGGCATGGCGGGTCTTGGTCTTGGCATGGCGGGTCTTGGCATGGCGGGTCTTGGTCTTGGCATGACGGGTCTTGGTCTTGGCATGGCGGGTCTTGGTCTTGGCATGGCGGGTCTTGGTCTTGGCATGGCGGGTCTTGGTCTTGGCGTCGTGAAGCTGCGACTGGCGGCACTTGGCGTCGTGGAGCTGCGACTGGCGGCACTTGGCGTCGTGGAGCTGCGACTGGCGGCACTTGGCGTCGTGGAGCTGCGACTGGCGGCACTTGGCGTGGAGGGTCTTGGTCTTGGACTTGGCGTGGAGGGTCTTGGACTTGGACTTGGCGTGGAGGGTCTTGGACTTGGACTTGGCGTGGAGGGTCTTGGTCTTGGCGTGGGTCTTGGTCTTGGTCTTGGCGTGGAGGGTCTTGGTCTTGGACTTGTGGAGCTGGTACCGGAGCTTGGCGTCGTGGAGCTGGTACCGGAGTTTGGCGTCGTGGAGCTGGTACCGGAGCTTGGCGTCGTGGAGCTGGTACCGGAGCTTGGCGTCGTGAAGCTGGTACCGGAACTTGGTGTCGTGGAGCTGGTACCGGAACTTGGCGTCGTGGAGCTGGTACCGGAGCTTGGCGTCGTTGAGCTGGTACCGGAGCTTGACGTCGTGGAGCTGGTACCGGAGCTTGGCGTCGTGGAGCTGGTACCGGAGCTTGGCGTCGTGGAGCTGGTACCGGAGCTTGGCGTCGTGGAGCTGGTACCGGAGCTTGGCGTCGTGGAACTGGTACCGGAGCTTGGCGTCGTGGGGCTGGTACCGGAGCTTGGCGTCGTGGAGCTGGTACCGGAGCTTGGCGTCGTGGAGCTGGTACCGGAACTTGGCGTCGTGGAGCTGGTACCGGAGCTTGGCGTCGTGGAGCTGGTACCGGAGCTTGGCGTCGTGGAGCTGGTACCGGAGCTTGGCGAGGAACTTGGCGTGGTGGAGCTGGTGCTAGCCTTGGTGCGGCGACAGGTGCTAGCCTTGGTGCAGGTGGAGGTGGCCTAGCTGGGGGTTGCGGCTTGGCAGGTCGGAAGACTGGTGAGGGCGGTCGTGCTGGAGGCTGTGGCTTGACAGGTCGGTAGACTGGTGGTGGCGGCCGTGAGGGAGGCTGTGGCTTGACAGGTCGGAAGACTGGTGGTGGCGGCCGTGCTGGAGGCTGTGGCTTGGCATGGTGATGCCGAGCCACCCCACCAACACAGCTCCCGACCCCAGCCCCCCCCTCAAGGGGCGGATACCAGACGCGCTCCCTGCGGTCTGGAACTCTCTGTAGGGGTGGGCGGAGGAGGGCAGAAACTTCCCCATTAAATTGTCCAAATTGTTTTGTTTTTTTATCCCCCACCTGGGGTTGTGTGGGCGGAAAGAGGGAAAAAGTCCTTGACGTGGGCGGGGCTAGAGTCCTTAGGGGCGGAGTCAGAGTCACTGGGGGCGGAGGTGATTGAAGTTGACAGAATCTATTTTCAGAAAAAGTGTCCTGATGGTACTTTATTTTTGGAAAAAAGTCATTAGGAGGTGGCTGATAAAGGGAGACAGATGGAAGAAAAAAAAAATCCAGATCAGAATCTTCCCTTGACGCCGGCGGAATGATGTCATCGCCGCGCGCCGTTTCAGTGACGTCATCGGAAGTGGGCGGAGTGACGTCATTCAAAATGGATGGCGTTATGTTGTTGTCAGAGTTCATGGTAATTTGGCTTGCAGCCCAATCTAAAAATTGTTTAGCAAAATGAGTAACTGGATTACCAAACAACTGAGGGGAGGAAGACTGAGCCGTTTGTGGTGACTCGCTGTTCGGAGGAGGAGTTTGGGGGAGCGACGCATTTTGGCGGCGAAAAACCTTTTTGGCTGGCTTCCGTCCTCGCCAGTGCGTCTCCATCTCCTCGAAGCCCGGGGCGAAGGAACTGTCAGCTGTGCTCCTTCTGTCACGTGGGGGTCGCATATTTATGCGGGATCGTTCCTTCCGTGCAACACGGACACTCCGGACAAAGACGTGAGGGTAAGATATGATTTATTTACATAAATCATGGCAAACAGAAAACAAGCAAAAGAAAAACGTGCCGAACGCACGGGAAGCTAAAGTTAAACTTAGCACAGGACTCTGGAACATGAAAAAACAAACCAACGTGATGTAGCTTACCGCAAACAAGGAGCACAGGACGAGTGAACAGAAAGGCAGGCTTAAATAGTGTCAGTGATGAAAAACAGGTGCGCGTCGAGAACACGAGCGGCAGGTGAAAATAATAAGTAACCATGGTGACGAAACAAACTCACAGGTGCACAAGCAATAACTAAAGGAGTCCAAAACTAACTAAACATAACTAAACAAAACATGATCCGACCACGGATCATGACAGCATCTCTCTTCCTATTGCGTACTTCTTACATACTTTGCTATGTGCCTTTTGAAATATTCAAGTTTTTCAAATAAATCTAAAGAATACTATTTTGTTTGACTACTTGATTAGAACATTTCAAAAACAGGAGTACATTACAAGTCTGAGAAAAGTAGACTTGCTGGGAGTGTGCATTACCACAGCATTATCACTACTATCAGTATCACTGATCTACTTTCAAAGGTAAAAGGTACATATTAAAAGCTAAAAAGAAGTGTATCTTGCATTTATTAGCTAATCAAATACAAGCGGCCATGAAAGTATTCGAGAGCGTAGATCTGCCAACACAAGCCCAGGGAGTGTGCATTAACACAGCGTGCAGAAAAAAAGCGTGCAAGCCAATCTTTGTCACTTTCATAAGTGCTAAGAAAACACTTTGAACACCACTGCTTTAATTCTTTTTATGGCACATTGGAGAAATAAATCAGCAAAAAAAAAAGCAATAATCTGAAAAAAGAGCAACAAGACGTATTAGCAAAAGGCTGAAATGTTGATTGTATTAAACAATATACATTACGTTTTTTATTTTATTTTGAAACACTTTTAATTCCTGTACATTCACAGTACAGTACTGGAATTCTGATATTTTTAAACCAGCGTAAAACGTAATCTCATATAGTTACTTGTTACTTTACTACAAAAATAATTGAAATACTAGCGGAATTAACACGCTTACGAGTGTCTGCGTTAGTAACATTAACTTTTTGTATTGTTTCAGATTCCTAAATTCACCAAGACGTCACTGTGGAGTGTTTGAGTCTGTTTAGCTGATTGGAGAGCTAGCTTGCGCAGCTAGCGGTCCATGACGAAGACTTTTGTTTTGTTTGATCGGCCGTTTTACTGCCGTGTATAACAGACACAGTCTGGAAACAATCAAGGTATGTAAATAAACATTTACAGAATATTTCTGTGTAAATAACTCATTTCACAACGTATATACATCTGGGACTTAAAGTCCAGTGCTGTTAATATGAGGAAAAATATTGTTTTCTTCTAAAATTTAGTGGGTGCGGCTTATATACCGGTGCGATTTACAGTTTGGAATATCCGGTAGTTTTGCATGTAAACAATTGTATTATACGCGCTTATTAACGAAAAATAGGACCTTAGCACGTCGCTTGATAATGCTACACCATTCCAGTAAATTGTGTACCGTTAATTGCGGACTATAAGCTGCTACATTTAGTTGTGTTGATGTTTGTGCTATGGCGCCATCTTTTAGACGAGTTGACTCACTGCAGGCGCTGCACTGCTCTTCTGTTTAAACTGAGCTTTCAACCGGAAGTCCATAGCGTTTCTACTCGTATAGATTCGTAATTCATCAACCCAAGTTTAACAAGGCAACTAAAATAACTCTTATTTACTAAACCGTCCCGTGTGTGATGTCTGCTGGAGTGTTTCATTTGTACGCGCCATCGTAATGTGACGAAGCAAATGTACTAACACGTTTACGAGTGTCTGCGTTAGTAATATTACCTTTTTGTATTGTTTCAGTTTTGTAAATTCACCAAGACATCACCGTGGAGTTTGTTTATTTGATTGGAGAGCTAGCTTGCACAGCTAGCGGGTCCATGACGATGACTTCTGTTTTGTTTGATCGGCCGTTTTACTGCCGTGTTATAGAGACCGTTTGGAAACAATTAAGGTATGTAAATAAACATTTACAGAATATTTCTGTGTAAATAACTAATTTCACAACGTATATATCCGCGACTTATAGTCAGGTGAGGCTTATATATATTGTTTTCTTCTAAAATTTAGATATACTGGTGCGCTTTATAGATTGGAAAACCCAGTAGTTTTGGTTATTTAAACAATTTAAGCCTTTTCTACTGGAGGGGGAAAGAGAGGAATATCAATGAGGCGTTGAAGAAAGGGAGAGTTTTCTGTAAAGAATGAGCGACACAGTGCAATTAGTCACAAATAATAAAGATTGAGTTATCAGCCCTCCCTCTGGCCTTTTGTCACCGCACGCACTGACGCATCCCCGCTCCTGCAAAAAAACACCCAAAGGGACTCGTGACGCGGATGCGCGTATCGACGCGCACAAGGAGGCGCGCTGATCGAGACATAATGAGCGGCGGCGTTAAAACGATGACACCAAAATCGATTTACTCGTGAAGATTCGGTCATTTTCTGGTAGCGCTTCTCTCAGGGCGGTAAGACTGATAAGAGGCTGCAGGGGGGAGTTGATTTATTTATTTATTTATTTTTTGCCTAGGCAGACATGGCTAATTGAATCCAGAGACAACATTTCTTCTCCGCACTGCTCACACGCTGCACATGCTGAGTAGCTCCGGTAGAGAGGAAGACAGCATGGAGGAGAGAGATGTTTCGGTTATTGTCAGACATAGATTCAAAATACTGCAAAAAGAACTGTTTCAATGCAGGTGTTATTAATACAGTAGCACAGTAGCACTAAGGTTTGATATGTTGCTTAATGCAGTGGTGCCCAACCACCGGTCCGGGGACCGGTGCCGGTCCGTGACACATTTGCTACCGGGCCGCACAGAAACATGAATTAGGTTATAAACTATTTTGTCCTACTAAACACACCAATCATTTTGTTTATAGATGTACAAAACCCAAAACCAGTGAAGTTGGCACATTGTGTAAATGGTAAATAAAAACAGAATACAATGATTTGCAAATCCTTTTCAACTTATATTCAATTGAATAGACTGCAAAGACAAGATATTTAACGTTCGAACTGAACTTTTTTTTTTTTTTTTGGCAAATAATCATTAACTTAGAATTTAATGGCAGCAACACATTGCAAAAAAGTTGTCACAGGGGCATTTTTACCACTGTGTCACATGGCCTTTCCTTTTAACAACACTCAGGAAACGTTTGGGAACTGAGGAGACCAATTTTTGAAGCTTTTCAGGTGGAATTTTTGTTACACGTGTTACAACGCTGTTGTAACACATGGCTTGGCATTGCTTTGATGAAATAAGCAGGGGCGTCCATGATAACGTTGCTTGGATGGCAACATTAGTTGCTCCAAAACTTGTATGTACCTTTCAGCATTAATGGAGCCTTCACAGTTACCCATGCCTTGGGCACTAATACACCCCCATACCATCACAGATTTCAACTCTGCGCCTAGAACAATCCAGATGGTCATTTTGCTCTTTGTTTCGGAGGACACGACGTCCACGGTTTCCAAAAACAATTTGAAATGTGGACTCGTCAGACCACAGAACACTTTTCCACTTTGTATCAGTCCATCTTCGATGAGCTCGGGCCCAGCGAAGCCGGCGGCGTTTCTGGGTGTTGTCGATAAATGGCTTTGGCTTTGCATAGTAGAGTTTTAACTTGCATTTACAGATGTAGCGAACAACTGTAGTTACTGACAGTGGTTTTATGAAGCGTTCCTGAGCTGATGTGGTGATATCCTTTACACACTGATGTCGCAGTACCGCCTGAGGGATTGAAGGTCACAGGCGTTCAATGTTTATTACGCTTATGTGCAGTGATTTCTCCAGAGCCTCTGAAACTTTTGATTATATTACGGACCGTAGATGCTGAAATCCCCAAATTCCTTGAAATAGCTGGTTGAAAAAATGTTGTTCTTAAATTGGTCGACAATTTGCTCACGCATTTGTTGACAAAGTGGTGATCCTCGCCCCATCTTTGTTTGTGAATGACTGAGCATTTCATGAAAGCTGCTTTTATACCCAATCATGGCACCCACCTGTTCCCAAATAGCCTGTTCACCTGTGGGATGTTCCAAATAAGTGTTTGATGGGCATTCCCTCAACTTTCTCAGTCTTTTTTGCCACTTGTGCCAGCTTTTTTGAAACATGTTGCAGGCATCAAATTCCGAATGAGCTACTATTTGCAAAAAATAACAAAGTTTTCCAATATGAACATTAAATATCTTGTCTTTGCAGTCTATTCAATTGAATAGTGTCATGTCTTTTGATCACGTTTTTGTTTGGCCATGTGCTGCGTGGTTTTTGGACTCTTTTTAGTTCCTGTTTTCACTCCCTTGCCTTGTCACCATGACGACCATTAGTTTCACCTGTTTCACGTTTTGCACTCGCGCACCTGTTGTCAATCATGTTTGTATTATTTAAGCCGATAGTTGCCAGGAAGTCAGCCTGGCGACATTAACTCTGTTCATTCTAAGCCATTGTTTCATGCACGTGTTTCATGCCACAGTAAGTGTTGTATATTTCATGTTCATAGTTTTCGCCTTTGTGCTAGTCTTTTGTTTTCATTAGCCACGTTTGTACCTCCGCCTGTGTGCGCGCCTTAAGTTTGTACCTGTTGTTAGTGTTAAAAATAAATATGTATTTACCTTCACACCATGTCCACTCCAACTTTACTTGCATCTCGGGAAAACAAACATCCCACAGTCCACGTCTTGACAAATATAAGTTGAAAAGGATTTGCAAATCATTGTATTTTGTTTTTATTTACCATTTATACAATGTGCCAACTTCACTGGTTTTGGGTTTTGTATAATACAACTCCTTTGTTATAGATTGTAGCCAAAAGGTCATTATATATAGCAGGGGTTCTTAACTTTTTTGACCTTGGGACCCAACTTTTCCACTACACAGGGACCTGGGCTCCACTCCAATATTAACACTGAATTAGTAATTTTACCCTTGATTTTGATCCTATTCAATAATTGTATCTAACCTACGAATGATATAAAAGCATGTGTCAATCACAAAGATTATATTATCAATTTAACAAATAAACCTCAGCTTTAGATCAGACTGATTAGAAGAAGAACAAACAATACAAATAATACAATATGTATTATGTTGTGCTAAAATCCATCCATCATTCTCTACGGCTTGTCCCTTTCGGGGTCAATCTACATTAATAATAAATATTTTTCTTAACTAAACTGTCAATAAAATTTAAGTGCAAATGAAAATACAGATTCACCACTTTCGTCGTAATTTTTGCGCTTGAGAAATGTCTCTATGACATTCGCGCCAGACTTCTTCTATTTTTTTTATATTGTCATGACTGCCATACGTGGTAGAAAAGTGTACTACAACTAAGTACCACAGCTGAAAAAACACATGTACTACATTCTAGGGGGCGCTCACAGCCCAACACAAGAGGTGACACAGTTCTGACCTGTGTCCACAGGTTATGTCTTGTTTTATTTTTGTTTTAGTTCTCTGAGGTTTGGTGTTTTTTTATATATATGTTACCATGGCTTCTTCTCTCCATTGTTTACGTTCCCGTTTGAGCTCAGACACTGGTTTCGGTTTTGTTGCTCAGTGTCCCCACCTGTTGCCATCACTAATCACGCACCTTTATATACCCGTCTAACGCCGCCAATCCTTGTGGGATTTTTGTACGCCCGACGCAACTGTTCATGTTGCAGGTTTGTTGGTAATACTATGATAATAGATTTTAGTTTCGCTACAGTAAGACTTTTTACGTTAGCTTAATGCTATTACCTCTGATCCATGATATCAAGCTATGCTAAGTATGACCATGCCGCGTGATTAGATTAAACACTCATCTCACCTGCGAGCTGCTACCTGGTGGTTGTCTGAGCACACTGCAACTAGTCCTGGACAGTCACACTCCTTAATGCATTGGTTCTCAAAAAAATGTTTCCGCTAAGTACCGTCTCAGAAAGCACGTGGCTCTCCAAGGACCACCACAATGACCAACATTAAAACAAAAACAGTAGCTTAGTAGGCCTAAGTATTCATTAAAAACAAGGCAGATGCTTTGTTTAACAAGTGCATTTAATATAATATTTTGGCCACTGTAACGGTACACACAGTTTGAACAGTAACACTGTGTCATGATCCGTGGCCCGGATCATGTTTTGTTATTTTCTGTTAGTTTTGGACTCTCTTAGTTTCTGTTTTGTGCACCTCTGGGTTTGTTTTAGTTTCCATGGGGATTAATTGGGTTCACCTGCCTCTGGCTAGTGATCGGCACGCTCACCTGCTGTCGACCACTAATCAGTGAGCTATTTATTCACCTTTCTCGCCACGCTTAGTCTGGCTTCATTGTTTGCTTCATGCAACAGTTACGTTAGTATTCCTTGTCTCCGAGTTTATGCTTCCTGTGCTAAGAGGTAACCTTAGCTTCCCGTGCGATCGGCACATTTTCCTTCTGCTTGTTTTCTGTTTTTGGTACGTATTTGATTTTTGAAGATTAAATCATGTTCCTACCTGCACGCCTTGTCCGGAGTAGTCCGTCTGCATCCCGGGAGAACGAACCCCGCAGAAAGATGCGACCCCCCCCACACGTAACAAACTGTGTTTGACTGTATAACAAATATTTTTTTAGCGATATAACTTTACAGATTAAGACGATTCTGTTTGTGTATTATTTTGTATTTATTTTGGTATGGACCACAGCCTATAGTAGTCGGATTGTAACAGTTTCCATTGAAGGCTGATAAACCATACTTGCCAACCTTGAGACCTCCGATTTCGGGAAGTGGGGGGCGTGGTCTGGGGTGGGGTGGGGGGGCGTGGTTGGGGGGCGTGGTTAAGATAGATATATATAAGAAATACTTGACTTTCAGTGAATTCTAGCTATATATATATATATATATATATATATATATATATATATATATATATATATATATATGGGCAGCACGGTGGAAGAGGGGTTAGTGCGTCTGCCTCACAATACGAAGTTGCTGAGTAGTCTGTGGTTCAATCCCAGGCTCCGGATCTTTCTGTGTGGAGTTTGCATGTTCTCCCCGTGCCTGCGTGGGTTCCCTCCGGGTACTCCGGCTTCCTCTCACCTCCAAAGACATGCACCTGGGGATAGGTTGATTGGCAACACTAAATTGGCCCTAGTGTGTGAATGTGAGTGTGAATGTTGTCTGTCTATCAGTGTTGGCCCTGCAATGAGGTGGCGACTTGTCCAGGGTGTACACCGCCTTCCGCCCGATTGTAGCTGAGATAGGCTCCAGCGCCCCCCGCCACCCCAAAAGGGAATAAGCGGTAGAAAATGGATGGATGGATGGATATATATATAATATATATATATATATATATATATATATATATATATATATATACAGAGCGACTCCAAAACCAACAAAGGCTGTAACTGTCGAAAGAAACCTGATTGCCCTCTCAACGGGGGGTGCTTACAAACATCAGTTGTCTACCAATCTAAGGTAATACGCAAGGACATTAACACATCCGACACATATGTAGGATTAACCGAGGGAGAATTCAAAACCAGATGGAACAATCACAAGGCTTCTTTCAGGAACCAAAACCTGCGGAATACCACAGAACTCAGCAAACACATTTGGGACCTCAAAGACAATAATGTTGAATATTCAATAACATGGCAAATTCTTGCATCCAGCACACCTTACAATAGTGGTAATAAAAGATGCAACCTATGCTTGAAAGAGAAACTGTTTATTATTTACCGCCCAGACCTGTCATCCCTCAACAAGCGCAGCGAAATTGTCACAGCATGCCGCCACAGACGGAAACACCTCCTAGGTAACACATGAGCCAATCACCACGCCCCTACGCCAGCCTGTACCCACCCACTCTGTGCCCTATATAAACCATGGTATGTGAATGCTCCCATTAAAATCTCCTGATGATTGAGGGAACCCCCCCTCATGAAACAGGCCTGTAGAGATGAAATAGTCTTGTGATTTTTTTTCCCACACATACATATATATATATACATATATATATATATATATATATATATATATATATATATATATATATATATATATATATATATATATATATATATATATTTATATATATATATATATATATATATATATATATATATATATATATTTATTTATATATATATATATATATATATATATATATATATATATTGTATTACATATATATATATATATATATATATATATATATATTCAAGTATTTCTTTTTTTATATATTTATATAAATATATATATACATATATGTATATATATAAATAAAAGAAATACTTGAATTTCAGTGTTCATTTATTTACACATATACACACACATAACACTCATCTACTCATTGTTGAGTTAAGGGTTGAATTGTCCATCCTTGTTCTATTCTCTGTCACTATTTCAGAACACACACGTTATACAAATATACATTATAAAATCAATAAGAAAACGGGAGCTCTAATTTGGGAGTCTGAATTAGGATCAGAAGTTCCTATATAAACATTGCGTACTCACGTCGCCATTTTGTATTGATTACTGCAGCTGTGCACTGGATTCATTCAGAAATACAAACTACAACTCACAATCACTTTAGAGTTAGGCTCCACCATCAGAATGTGTACTTAAACTTATAAAGATCACATGGATATTATTCAGTGAGTTGATTCACCAAAACTAACCTGTTATACAGGAGGAAAAAGCACACAGGACGTTTCAATTGTTCACAGACTGGTCGCGCTCATCAGAATGACAAGACACTTCCGGTCTGCAGGTGATAGCATTCAATTGGGAAGAAACGCCCTACTGCCCCCTACTGACCAATGTGAATACTGATAAATGTGTAATGACAGCTCCAAAAACGAATTCAAACCACAAAATAAAATAAATAAATCAACACAAAAATATGACACATTATGGGTGGGTCACATATGCATGTACAGTAGATGGCAGTATTTTCCTGTTTAAAAGTGTCACAACATTGCTGTTTACAGCAGACGAACTGCTTTACGGTAGACGAAAACTTGACTGCTATTGTTGTGTGTTGTTACCGCACTCGGAGGACGTTAATGAAACTGCCTAACAATAAACCCACATAAGAAACCAAGAACTCGCCCTCGATCATTAGCTGTTTATATTGTGGGAAAGCGGACGTGTGAACAGGCTGTCAACACGTCACTCAGGTCCGCATGGAGCTGGAGGGGGCGTGGCCTCCAGCTCCGCCTGAATTTCGGGAGATTTTCGGGAGAAAATTTGTCCCGGGAGGTTTTCGGGAGAGGCGCTGAATTTCGGGAGTCTCCCGGAAAATCCGGGAGGGTTGGCAAGTATGTGATAAACCTTTGACAACAGCTAGAGTCACGTCATACACTATTTAAATAAGTGATTATTTGACGTACCACGAGAGGGACAAATGTCACACGCAGGATTCTCAGAAGAATGAGGCAAAAATAAAACCTTACCTACTGTGCTAAGTAGCACTGTCATTTTGCCCGATCTGATTTTATAAATCATTAAAAAAAATGTTTATTGTATCGGACTGTATTTCTGTGCGATATTATGTCATACATACCGAAGTATGGCATAAAAATGTACTACTTTTCTACTTTTCAAAGGTTTATTTTGTGATGTTTAACATCTGGGCTGCAGCTAACGTAAATGCAACAACACTGCTACTTAGCGGTAGTATTTTTACACCGCCTGAAATAATTTTCCAGCAGAGCCGGAGGGAGCATGGATGTAGCAGGGACGAAAAGCACAATGGAAGCTAAACCAACAAAAAACGAAAAAGACTTGGTGCCAAAAAAGAAGAAAGGAACTCAATTGTTTATCTTAAAAAAAAGTGAGACATCGACCAAAAGGTAGGTTAATCTGTACAAATTGAGACGATGACAATAAAAAAACAGTCGTCCTTTTTATAAATAAAATATGTGTTTTATATGCAAAATAACAATGTGCGGATTAGGCATTGAAAGCTGCTGCTAAAAATGCAAGATACACCTCTTTTTCGCTTTAAAATATGTACCTTTTACTTGCTAAATATAGCCACCAAGTGAATAATTTCTCTGGCAAAGCAGCCATTTAAAAAAATAAAAATAACATCCACTATAGCCAAATCTGCTAATGATATGATGATGTCATTGTGACACCACCCTCACCATGCACCTGAGCGTGGGAAACACTGACCTATTTCGGATATGAAAGCTTAGAAACAGGATTAATCGGATAAAATCTGCATATTATTGTGTCCACTCTCGTCCTAGTTTGCCATGAATCGGCGTCACAGATGGCATGGAGTCAAGCTACCAAATGGTGCACTTAACACGCACCGCTGGGTGCTCGCGTGGAGGCAGGTGCACAGGAAGGAAGAGGCGGAGGAAGCATGAAGAATCTACACCTGCTTCCCATTATTAGCTTGCACCTATGAACACCTGGGTCGGTCTCAACACCATGTCCACATACTTCAAAACCAAAACATATTTTTTTTGCATTTCAAGCGCTTGCCCTCATGCAAATGCGCGCTTTTGTCTTTAAAAAACGCTGGTCGGGCTGAAGATTTTCCAAACTGGTTTCAGCATGTGGACGACTTAAAATGTCATGGGCGTGACATCACGATTGTGCACCGTCAATTCTACTCACCACAAATACAACGGCACACAATAGCGATGGATAAACCACGCCTCAGCGAGTTTATGGCAAACTCACTACCTTTATAAACACTGCACTGATACTGCGTTGTTGTTTTTTATAAGTCATTACATTTGACCTGCAAAAAAAATTATATATATATATATATATATATATATATATATATATATATGTATATATATATATATATATATATATATATATATATACACAGGTAAAAGCCAGTAAATTAGAATATTTTGAAAAACTTGATTTATTTCAGTAATTGCATTCAAAAGGTGTAACTTGTACATTATATTTATTCATTGCACACAGACTGATGCATTCAAATGTTTATTTCATTTAATTTTGATGATTTGAAGTGGCAACAAATGAAAATCCAAAATTCCGTGTGTCACAAAATTAGAATATTACTTAAGGCTAATACAAAAAAGGGATTTTTAGAAATGTTGGCCAACTGAAAAGTATGAAAATGAAAAATATGAGCATGTACAATACTCAATACTTGGTTGGAGCTCCTTTTGCCTCAATTACTGCGTTAATGCGGCGTGGCATGGAGTCGATGAGTTTCTGGCACTGCTCAGGTGTTATGAGAGCCCAGGTTGCTCTGATAGTGGCCTTCAACTCTTCTGCGTTTTTGGGTCTGGCATTCTGCATCTTCCTTTTCACAATACCCCACAGATTTTCTATGGGGCTAAGGTCAGGGGAGTTGGCGGGCCAATTTAGAACAGAAATACCATGGTCCGTAAACCAGGCACGGGTAGATTTTGCGCTGTGTGCAGGCGCCAAGTCCTGTTGGAACTTGAAATCTCCATCTCCATAGAGCAGGTCAGCAGCAGGAAGCATGAAGTGCTCTAAAACTTGCTGGTAGACGGCTGCGTTGACCCTGGATCTCAGGAAACAGAGTGGACCGACACCAGCAGATGACATGGCACCCCAAACCATCACCCAACCATGCAAATTTTGCATTTCCTTTGGAAATCGAGGTCCCAGAGTCTGGAGGAAGACAGGAGAGGCACAGGATCCACGTTGCCTGAAGTCTAGTGTAAAGTTTCCACCATCAGTGATGGTTTGGGGTGCCATGTCATCTGCTGGTGTCGGTCCACTCTGTTTCCTGAGATCCAGAGTCAACGCAGCCGTCTACCAGCAAGTTTTAGAGCACTTCATGCTTCCTGCTGCTGACCTGCTCTATGGAGATGGAGATTTCAAGTTCCAACAGGACTTGGCGCCTGCACACAGCGCAAAATCTACCCGTGCCTGGTTTACGGACCATGGTATTTCTGTTCTAAATTGGCCCGCCAACTCCCCTGACCTTAGCCCCATAGAAAATCTGTGGGGTATTGTGAAAAGGAAGATGCAGAATGCCAGACCCAAAAACGCAGAAGAGTTGAAGGCCACTATCAGAGCAACCTGGGCTCTCATAACACCTGAGCAGTGCCAGAAACTCATCGACTCCATGCCACGCCGCATTAACGCAGTAATTGAGGCAAAAGGAGCTCCAACCAAGTATTGAGTATTGTACATGCTCATATTTTTCATTTTCATACTTTTCAGTTGGCCAACATTTCTAAAAATCCCTTTTTTGTATTAGCCTTAAGTAATATTCTAATTTTGTGACACACGGAATTTTGGATTTTCATTTGTTGCCACTTCAAATCATCAAAATTAAATGAAATAAACATTTGAATGCATCAGTCTGTGTGCAATGAATAAATATAATGTACAAGTTACACCTTTTGAATGCAATTACTG
Organism: Nerophis lumbriciformis; assembly: GCF_033978685.3. Taxonomy (NCBI): domain Eukaryota; kingdom Metazoa; phylum Chordata; class Actinopteri; order Syngnathiformes; family Syngnathidae; genus Nerophis; species Nerophis lumbriciformis. Next base: position 13,053,771 of record NC_084571.2, on the reverse strand, counting down.
AAATAAATCAAGTTTTTCAAAATATTCTAATTTATATATATATGTGGCCTGTACTGTGTGTATATATATATATATATATATATATATATATATATATATATATATATATATATATATATATATATATATATATATATATATATATATATATATATATATATATGTGGCCTGTACTGTATATATATATATATATATATATATATATATATATATATATATATATATACACAGTACAGGCCAAAGGTTTGGACACACTTTCTCATTTCAATGCGTTTTTTAAATTTATTTTCATGACTATGTATATTGTAGATTGTCACTGAAGGCATCAAAACTATGACACCTGTGAAGTGAAAACCATTTCAGGTGACTACCTCTTGAAGCTCATCGAGAGAATGCCAAGAGTGTGCAAAACAGTAATCAGAGCAAAGGGTGGCTATTTTGAAGGAACTAGAATATAAAACATGTTTTCAGTTGTTTCCCCTTTTTTTTGTTAAATAGATAAATTACATAAAAAGTATGTACATAAAAGTACATAGATTCACTCGAGTCACAGATGCCTCAAAAACAATAATCGATAACATTATTACCAACATCCGGAATACAAAGCTCGTGACAGGGGTGGTGCAGTCCGATTTCCCATAATACTATTCTTTGACTCTGGCAAAACTCCCCCCACACCCCCACCTCCTAAAGGTAAAACCAAAATACTCAACAATACAACTCTACAACACCTAAATAATAGTCTGCTTGCCAGGCAATGGGACTCTGTGTTTAACTGCACCTGTCCAGATGCTGCATATGAAAACCTGATTAAAATGATTCAGGATGCTATTCAGGACACAATCCCTGAAAAAACTATCAAAAATCATACCTCAGAAAATAATCCCTGGATTACAAGGGGGATCTTAAAGTCCATCAGACAAAAGAATAAACTCTACATATGTTATATTTCGAACCCTACCACTGTCAACAAAGGAAAATGCACAAATTATAGAAATAAATTAAGTCATATTATCAGGAAAAGTAAGCGCAACTATTATTCGGAACTACTACAAGAATCGCAGGGGGATTGTAGGAGAACATGGAACGTGTTGAATACTGTTCTCAACAAGGGACATAAGGCCCCTGTTGTTCCGGATACAGGGTCCAATAGGGCTGATCTTGCCAATAGTTGTAATACCTTTTTTGCTTTTATTGGGGAAAACTTATCTGGTAAAATAAGTCAACCCCCAGGGTATTCCTTTAAAGAATATTTATCAGGCAGCTACCCTAGCTCTTTTTTCACGCAGCCAACCGACATCAATGAGCTTTTTTTTTTTTTAAATGTATTTATTTCAGGCAATGACAAAGAAGTACACGTTGACAAAACATAATAATATAAATTAATATAGTGCATATTGTCCAGTTTTGCCTGAAAGGGAGTGGGAAGAAGATAATTTATTTAATCCCACCCCCAGTTCTCCATTCAGTGATTATTCACATGAGTTTCACTCTTACTTTGTTCAAGGATTATAATACAGATGTTGTATCATAGTGGCATTACCACAGGTAACAATAATTATTACACTGTAACAATAATTTGTATCAACAATGTAGGAATAATAAATATACCAACAATGGTAATTGACAAAATACCAACAATGGTAATAGACAACATAGCAATAATGGTAATAGACAACATAGCAATAATGGTAAGGAAACATTGAGCACATGTTAACACTTTGAGACAGAGTATAGCAGCAGGTCAAATTAAAGACCCTCATCTCTATATTTGAACCAGACCCCATGTTTGTATAATAGTTTAAATCAATTAATAGTTTGGCATTGCTTGTGTTGTAAGTCCGGTTTGTTCCATAGTTTGACTCCGCATACAGACACACAAAAACGTTTACGAGCGGTTTGAGCTCTCGGCAATAAGAACTATCCAAAGCCTCTCAAGTTATGAGCCTGCACTCGTCTTATAAAAAAACGTTGTAAATTAGGTGGCAATAATTTGTTAAATGCTTTATATAAGATTATTAATGTATTATATTTAACAAGGTCATCAAATTTGAGCAACTTTGATTGCATAAACAGATTATGAGTATTTTTTAAATAACCAACGTTGTGAATGATCCGCACTGCTCTTGTCTGTAATACGATCAGAGGATGAATTGTGTTTTGGTAAGTATTCCCCCATATTTCAACACAGTATGTAAGGTATGGCAGTACCAAGGTGCAGTATAGAGTACTGAGTGCATTTTCATTGAGGTATAGTTTTGCTTTGTTTATAATTTAGAGGCTTTTGGAGATTTTTGTTTTAATGTGTCTGACATGAGGTTTCCATGATAGTTTACTATCAATTATTACTCCCAAAAATGTATTCTCATTTACGATTTCAATTTGGGTACCATCAATACTTATTTTCTGTTCAGACGTTATGTTGCGATTTCCAAACATCACTATCTTAGTTTTATTTATATTCAAAGATACTTTATTTGTGTCCATCCATTTTTTTACTATGTTTAGTTCTGTGTTTACTGTATTTATGAGCTCATTATGGTCATCACTACTGTAGAATAAATTTGTGTCGTCTGCAAATAGTATACATTTCAGTATTTTGGATGTATTAAACATATCATTAATATATACATTAAACAGTTTTGGCCCCAACACGGACCCTTGGAGGACACCACAAGCAATGCCAAGAGTATCAGTTTAAAATTGACCCATTTTAACAAACTGTACCCTCCCTGTTAAATAACTTTTTAACCAGTAACCAGCCAGCCCCCTAATTCCATATCTTCCCATTTTATCTAGTAGAATTGAATGATTAATGGTATCAAAGGCTTTCTTTAGATCAATAAAAATACCAACTGCATATCTTTTATGCTCCAGTGCATTAGTAATGTCCTCAATAGCTTCAGTTATTGCCATTGAAGTTGTTCGTTTGGACCTAAAGCCATACTGACCGTCATTGATTATATGATGTTTCTCAAGAAAAGATTCAAGTCGAGAGTTAAATAGTTTCTCTAAGATTTTTGAGAACTGAGGCAAAAGAGAGATTGGTCTGTAATTGGTGAAAGCGTGTTTGCTGTCACTTTTGAAGAGCTTTATACTATTATTATAGACCTGAAGTCATCATATACAGCTGGAGTGGACGGGATATGTAGCAAAATCTTGAAAGCCATAGCAAATGTGATCACAAATCCTCTTTGTCACTGTATAAACCTGTCACTTAGTGCTGGCATTGTACCCAAAATGTCCAAAGTGGCAAAAGTAATCCCAATTTTTAAATCAGGTGATAAAAATGATATGAACAATTATAGGCCAATTTAAATTTTACCAAGATTTTCAAAAATATTTGAGAAAGTGGTCTAAAACCGACTGAATGGCTCTCTAGAAAAACTAGATATCCTTGTCCCCTCCCAATAAGGTTTTCGTTAAAAAAAAGCACCACCTGTATGGCTATACTCGACCTCTTGGAAAGAGTCAATGACTGTATTGAAGAAAGAGAATGTGGTATTGGAATTTTTTTTTATCTGTCCAAGGCCTTTGACACAATAGACTTTGATATCTTATTGTATAAGCTATACCACTATGGTGTCAGAGGGGTACCTCTCGATTGGTTCCGTTCTTACCTATACGGAAGGCAACAATGTGTATGCGTCAATGATCACAATTCACCCTGTATGACCATACCTTATGGGGTTCCCCAGGGATCCATCTTGGGGCCTCTCCTTTTCATCCTATACATAAATGATTTTGTAAACTCTTCCGAAACTTTTCATAAAATAATTTTTGCTGACGATACAAATTTGTTTACGTCACACAGGAGCCTACACGAACTACAAGTAACTGTCAATTCGGAGCTTGTGAAAGTGGATTCCTGGTTCAAATGCAATAAGCTCTCACTTAATGTTAATAAAACAAATTGTATTTTATTTTGTTCTGATAAGAACCGGACAAATACTGAGCACCGCCATATCAACATCAATGGGCAGGAAATACAGAGAGTGAACTCCACAAAATTCCTGGGGGTCATCATTGATGAATACCTCAATTTCAAATATCACATTAGCCATCTGTTAAACAAATTATCCAAATGTGTTGGCCTGTTCTTTCACGTTCATCATTATTTTCCTCTTTATGCTCTACTTACTCTTTATAAAACTCTCTTTGAACCACATGTAAACTACTGTCATGTCATCTGGTGTAACACCTTCCCTACCTACCTTCACAAACTAGAACCCATGCAAAAGAAAATCATACGGGTCCTGTCATGGTCCAAGTTTAATGCCCCCACTCAACATCTATTCCATAATTATCATCTCTTAAGACTGACAGTTCAATATTTATCACAATGCTTGTTTAACCTATCAAGTCATCCACAGGCTGAATCTTAGGCTCTGTAGCTTGGTTCCTATCTATCATCCCCAGCATGCCCACAACACTCGTAACTTAGATCTGATATCAGGTAAACATTGTCTACTGGCTCGTACCGCTCGAAGTGTTGTATGCAGGGGACCAAAGATTTGGAACCGGCTTGATGAGAGCCTCAAGATGCTGTATTCATTCTCCAACTTCAAAAAGAAACTGAAAACTTCCCTATTAACCACCTATCTCTAATGCCTCATGTGGGGTAGACTAGTGTTGGGTTTTGCATGGTTGAATGAATGTATGTATGTATGTGTATGCTTGCTTTAGTACTATTATCTTGTGTTTATCATATAGTGTTTTTTTTTTGTTTTTTTGTTGTTGTTTTTTTGTGCTTGCCAGCATGTTTCATCATTCCATGTATATACTGTCCTCTGGACCCCCTGTCAAAAGCTTCTTCTAGCTTATTTGGGGGACCCTTTCACTTACCAACATCCTTAAATTATATTCACTACTATTGTAATTGTTCTATGGTATTGTGAATAAACTTGAACTTGAATATGAATATAACTCCACATGTGTTCATTCATAGTTTTGATGCCTTCAGTGACAATCTACAATGTAAATAGTCATGAAAATAAAGAAAACGCTTTGAATGAGAAAGTGTGTCCTGTGTATATACATAGAGTATATATATGTAAATACAAAACCAGTGAAGTTGGCACGTTGTGTAAATGGTAAATAAAAACAGAATACACTGATTTGCAAATCCTTTTCAACTTATATTCAATTGAATAGACTACAAAGACAAGATATTTAATGTTCACACTGGAACACTTTGTTATTTTTTGCAAATTTTAGCTCATTTGGAATTTGATACCTGCAACATGTTTTAAAAAAACTGGCACCAGTGGAAAAAAAGACTGAGAAAGTTGAGGAATACTCATCAAAAACTTATTTGGAACATCCCACAGGTGAACAGGCTAATTGGGAACAGGTTGGTGCCATGATTGGGTATACAAGCAGCTTCCATGAAATGCTCAGTCATTCACAAACAAGGATGGGGCGAGGGTCACCACTTTGTGAACAAATGCCTGAGCAAATTGTTTAAGAACAACATTTCTCAACTAGCTATTGGAAGACATTTAGGGATTTCACCATCTAAGGTTTGTAATATCATCAAAAGGTTCAGAGAATCTGGATAAATCACTGCACGTAAGCGGCAAGCCCGTGACTTTTGATCCCTCGGGCGGTACTGCATCAAAAACCGACGACAGTGTGTAAAGTATATCACCACATAGACTCAAGAACACTTCATAAAACCACTGTCAGTAACTACAGTTGGTCGCTACATCTGTAAGTGCAAGTTAAAACTCAACAATGCAAAGCGGAAAACATTTATCAACAACACCCAGAAACGCTTTGCTGGGCCTGATCTCATCTAAGATGGACTGATGCAAAGTGGGAAAGTAGTAGTTTTTGGAAACTGTGGACGTCGTGTCCTCTGGACCAAAGAGGAAAAGAACCATCCGGACTGTTCTAGGCGCAAAGTTGAAAAGCCAGCATCTGTGATGGTATGGGGGTGTATTAGTACCCAAGACATGGGTAACTTACACATCTGTGAAGGCACCATTAATGCTGAAAGGTACATACAGGTTTTGGAGCAACATATGTTGCCATCCAAGCAACATTTTTATGGACGCCCCTGCTTATTTCAGCAAGACAATGCCAAGCCACGTGTTACAACAGCGTGGCTTCATAGTAAAAGAGGGTGGGTACTAGACTGGCCTGCCTGTAATCCAGATCTGTCTCCCATTGAAAATGTGTGGCACATTATGAAGCCTAAAATACCACAACGGAGACCCCGGACTGTTGAACAACTTAAGCTGTACATCAAGCAAGAATGGGAAATAATTCCACCTGAAAAGCTTCAAAAATGTGTATCCTCAGTTCCCAAACGTTTACTGAGTGTTGTTAAAAGGAAAGGCCATGTAACACAGTGGTAAAAAATGCCGGTGACCACTTTTTTTTCCAGTATGAACATTAAATATCTTGTCTTTGCAGTCTATTCAATTGAATATAAGTTGAAAAGGATTTGCAAATCATTGTTTTTTGTTTTTATTTACCATTTACACAACGTGCCAACTTTGCTGGTTTTGGGTTTTGTACAATAGCAATGGTAATATTGTGCAGTGAACTGTAATTACCCGATATGGGCTGCAGAGGGCAGTGGCAGGCATGCCTGCAGTATTAAACCGTGTGTCAGTGGTAGTGAAGAAGAAGACGAGATTGTTTAAAGAGTCTTCGTCCTTCATATCACCGCTGCCATTACATTATACTTAATTTCAATCTGCCAGGAAACATTTATTTCGGTAGAAATATCACAGAATTACAAAATAGCATGATGGTATTGTAAGATAATTTTTTGTTGTTTTGTTGGTTAGACCAGATGTGAAGCGTAGCGCTATTATTGTGAAGTATCATTGTGTTTTGACGAAAATCTGCGATAAAATTGACGTTAGGCTTCCTCTTACCGTCTTTGTTTCTGCTGAGCGTATAGTCCATCTTACTAAAGCAGTTCGAGTACCAAATCTATATTTTATGTTTTCAATGCACTCAACTGTAATCCTCAAACAGCAATGGCCGCCAGCAGTGTTCACTCCAATGACGTCGTCTTACGGCGATTGAAGGTAAAACTGTCTTGTCCGGAGAACGACTTGTCATGGCTTTGGTCCTGAGATGTCCATAAGGTTCCCCTTTCTGTGAGCATTTCTGGGAGTAACTGGACGCCATTACATATTCCCCCCAACTACGGAACGGGCCGATGGTCAAAAACGTTAATCACGCGTTTAAAAAATGATCGCCGTTAAAGGAACTTATAGATAACACTTCATTATTGCGTTAACATTGACAAACCTAATATTTATATACATATATATATATATATATATATATATATATATATATATATATATATATATATATATATACACACATACATATATACATATATATGCTTGCGGCTGTCCATCGATTACGATGATGACGTTGCTCCAGTAATGGGTTATTGAGGGGGGTTTCGTATATGCCATTGCATGTGGCTGTGCAGGCCAATGCGCGACCCGCATTGGCCTGCACATGTGGGGCAGATGTAGTCCACGCTTGAGAGGGGGGCCCCTGCAGCGCGCTGATGTCGCTGTAAACGTTGTTGTTTTCTCCTCTCAGTGGTCTGCTCCTGGAGATGAGCAATGCCGGCGTGACTGCAGTTGCGCCAGGTGTGGCGATCAGCAGCCAAGACTTCCAGTGCGGAAGGCTGGATAGCACAGCGCTTCAGGAGGGTTTTTATGTGGTCCTTGTAGCGTTTCCGCTGACCCCCAGGAGACCTACAGCCTTCCTGGAGTTGGCCGTAGAGGATCTGTCGGGGGAGCCTCTGGGTGGGCATGCGGATTACATGCCCCACCCAGCGCAGATGTCTTTGCGCAAGGAACACTTGGATGCTGGGTGTTTGGGTCCGGTCATAAATATCCACATGTGGGACTCTGTCCTCCCAGGTCAGACCCAGGATCCGTTGCAGGCAGCGGATGTGGTATCTCTCCAGGATTCTGACGTGCCTTTGGTAAGGGGTCCAGGCTTCCGAGCCGTATAGCAGTGTGGACAGACAAACTGCTTTGTAAACAGCTGCTTTGGTGGAAACTGTCAGGTTTCTGTTCAGGAAGACCCTGGTTTTGAGCCTACCGAAGGCAGCAGACGCTAACCCAACACGAACCTGGATGTCATTATCGATGTTACAGGTGGGGGACAGGACGCTTCCGGGGTAGGTGAAATGTGGAACGATGGTGAGCTGCTGGCCATCAATGTTGAAGACAGGCACTTCTGACTGGTGGGTAGAGTGTTGCGCAATGATCTGAGTTTTTGAAATGTTGACCTTGAGTCCTAGGGCGCTGTATGTGGATGAGACCATGTTAAGTGCACGTTGTAGAGATTCTGGCGTGTGGGCAAGGAGAGCACAATCGTCAGCATACTGAAGTTCTAGGATCTGTTGTTTTGTAATTTTAGTGAAGGCCTGGAGGCGCCGGATATTGAAGAGACTGCCGTCCAGCCGGAACTGTATGTGGATGCCATCTGTGTTTCCCAGAGCTTTGTGTGAGAGGAGGGTGACTGCTGAGAGAAAGAGGTTGAATATGACAGGGGCTAGGACACATCCCTGCCTAACCCCGACTTTCACATTAAAAGAGGGGGATTGCTGGCCTCCAATGCGGACACAGGCTCGCATTCCATCGTGTAGTTGTCTCAGGATGTTGAGGAACTTTGGCGGAATCCCCAGCCTTCCCAGTAAGTCCCAGAGGAGATTCCGGTTCACAGTGTCAAATGCCTTGGACAGGTCGATGAAGGCGATGTACAGATCCTGGTGGTGTTCCCGGCACTTTTCTTGTACCTGCCTGGCTACAAAGATCATGTCAGTAGTACTGCGATCTCTTCTGAATCCACACTGTGATTCAGGCAGGATGTTCTCAGAGATGTGAGTAACTAAACGATAGAGCATGACCCGGGCAAGAACTTTCCCAGTAACCGAGAGCAGGGAAATTCCTCTGCTGTTTCCACAGTCGGCTTTGTCACCTTTCCTCTTAAAGATGGTTATTATAGCAGCATCCTTCCATTCCTGGGGGATGGCTTCAGAGGACCAGATGGAGTCAATCAATTGGTGAAGCCGGCGGGTGAGGAGATAGCCACCAAACTTCAGCACCTCAGCTGGGATACCGTCAGGGCCTGGGCTTTTGTGGTTTTTTAGGCCCTTGATGGCTTTTAGGACCTCAGCAAAGGTAGGCGGGGAGTCCAGGTGGTCGACAGGGGGAATGGTCGGGAAATTGGTGAAAATGTCCTGGTCAGAGGGATTTTCGGAGTTAAGGAGAGTGTTGAAATGTTCAGCCCATCTATTTAGGATCTGGGGTGTGTCCTTATAGAGGGTGACTCCGTCTGCTGATCTGACTGGGGTAATGTTTTTTCTCTGTGGACCATATATGGATTTGACGGCATCATAAAATCCATGGGAATTGTTTGTGTCAGCATAAAGTTGGATCTCGCTGGCTTTCTTGATCCACCAGTCATTTTCCATGGCTCTGAGGGTACGCTGGACTTCGGCTCTTATGGAGGAGAGTCGAGTCTTTAGTGTGATGGATTGTGGGTTGGCCAGGTAAGCAGCATGGGCTTTGTGTTTTGCCTTGAGAAGTTTATGGATATCCGGTGCACTGTTGTCAAACCAGTCCTGATGTTTACGCCTGGTGTACCCAAGGGACTCCTCTGCTGCCTGATGGATGGCAGTCCTTAGGGAGTTCCAGCAGGTGTTGATGTCAGGGTCCAGGTGGGTATCAGGGATTGCAGACAAATGTTCTGCAAGCTGTGCTCTGAGCTGTTCTACAGAGTGCTTGGATTTGAGTGCTTCACAGTTGAGTCTCTTGTTTGGTGGTGTTTTCTTCAGTTGGGGGCGGACTTCCATTTGAAATTTGGCTCTGATCATCCGATGGTCAGTCCAGCAGTCCGCTCCACGCATCGCTCTGGAGATTAGGACCTCCTTCCTGTCTCTACGACGGGTGATAATATAGTCGAGGAGGTGCCAATGTTTGGAGCGAGGATGTTGCCAGGAGGTCTTGAATTTATCCTTCAGCTGGAACAGGGTATTGGTGATGATCAACTGATGTTCAGAGCAGAGTGAAAGGAGGCGAAGCCCATTATCATTAAGCCTACCAACCCCGTGCTGACCAAGTGTTCCGGCCCAGAGCCCACTGTCAGAGCCCACCCTCGCGTTAAAATCCCCGAGGAGTATGAGCTTGTCGGTAGGAGGCGTTCCCTCAATGGCAGAGTTTAGTGAGGCATAGAATGAGTCTTTGCTCTCGAGGTCTGCATCCAGAGTTGGGGCGTAGGCGCTGATAAGGGTGACATGGCGATTTTTGGTGAGTGGTACACGCCACGTCATGAGCCTTTCGCTTATACCCACTGGAGACTCTGGGATCTTGTGAAGCAGGCTTGTCCTGGCGGCAAAACCCACTCCATGTAGACGACGGGAGCCTTCTGGATGACCCTTCCAGAAGAAGGTGTAGCCTTCTCCCGCCTCCGTGATTGAGTCTTCCCCATGTAAGCGGGTTTCGCTCAGGGCGGCTATGTCAATGCCGTATCGGTTTAGTTCATGCGCAACGAGTGCTGTTCTTCGCTGTTGGCGGCAGGAGAGATCACGCACATCCAACAGTGTGCGGACGTTCCATGACGCTATTGTGAAGGGAATTTTGTTTCTCTTGTACATTTGTTTTCGACCGCATAAAGGGATGGCCCGGCAGCTGCGGTAGGCTGCCCGGGCGATGAGGAACAGACCATTTTTAGGCCACCTTTTCTAGGCCCTTCCCATTTCAGGGTGAGCATAGCGGTGCTGCTCAGTCACGTACAAAGCTGCCGGGGAGGCATGCTGTTCCATCCCATGCCACAGCGACCTTCACTCGCACGCCGCCTACGTGCAGGGTTGGGCTAAGTACTGCCAGTCACATCCTTGACCTGTACCAGCCACCCTTCCCCATCGCCGCAGGACTTGAGGGTGGGGAGGTTGGGGGTTAGGGGTAGTGCTGAGGAGGAGCAAAACACCTGCGCAGTGAATTGATTTAAGTGGTGGTAGAAGTGCGCAGTCTCTACCCGCACTGTTTTGTCTTGGCCCCATGTGGCGTCCTCCAGTGGCATGAAAAGCTCATGACGACCTTCTGCCGCATGGGGTTGCAGAGGACTGCCAGAGCACCGGTCTGTTGGTGACTGCCTAATGCGGGTCCTCACCACAGATTTTTCGTTAGGAGTTTTCTCCCGTAGCCTATAACCAAGTGGTTAGCCAGTAGGCACTGGTCAATGAGGCAGAGACTTTTGAGGCAGTCTCTGCAAGCTATTTAACCCATAGCTGGGACCCTGACAGGTACTACCACCCCGGGTCAGAGTGGACCTGGGAGCAATGATGACTGAGGGGTAACGCCACCTTCCCCAAAACTCCAGAACTCCCGAACTGAAGCCTCATCACCGGATGCAGTTTTGAGTCATACCCAGGACTAACATATATATATACACATATATATACACACATATACATATATATATATATATATATACACATATCAGTGACGTGCGGTGAGGTTGATGGCTGGTGAGGCACTGACTTCATCACAGTCAGATTTACAAACATATGAACCCTAAATAGTATCTTATTCACCATTTGATTGGCAGCAGTTAACGGGTTATGTTTAAAAGCTCATACCAGCATTCTTCCCTGCTTGGCACTCAGCATCAAGGGTTGGAATTGGGGGTTAAATCACCAAAAATGATTCCCAGGCGTGGCGCCGCTGCTGCCCGCTGCTGCCCGCTGCTGCCCACTGCTGCCCACTGCTGCCCACTGCTCCCCTCACCTCCCAGGGGGTGATCAAGGGGATGGGTCAAATGCAGAGGACACATTTCATTACACCTAGTGTGTGTGTGACAATCATTGGTACTTTAACTTAACTTTAACTTTACACATATAAACTGTAGCACACAAAAAAGCACATTTAATTAAAAAAACGTTATTATGGTCTTACCTTTACTTAGAAATTAAGTCCACAACTAAAGCCCTCACTTAAACTTTCCACGTGCAAGATTGAATCTATTTAAAAAAGTGTAACCGAGGGTTTATAAATGTCGCCTATACTGTATGAAACTACAAAATAACAAACACGGAGGCTCCAGTTTACACGAGGACCATTTTATTTACCTTCTTTCAAAAACCTACGCAACGTGACATCACTTCCGCTCTTAGCGCCTTCAAAATAAGAGCTCAAGGCATATACTGTATAACAGCGCATAACAGGAACTTAACATCACAAAGAGGAAAGCCCATGAAAATAGGTTACAAAAGTTATTTAATAAGAAGCCAAAAAGTGCAAAAACAATAATGTTCGTGTTGGAAGAGTTGTGAATTAGGTACACCTGCAGTCTGAAGGTGTATCTGCACAGCAGGCCAGCAGTTAGCTGAGTCATTGCGCAATCCATGTTGCGGCACTGAGTGACGTGCCTCAACTGGCTGCTGTTCACCGCACCGTCTCTTCTCAGTATTTGAACGGCAAATGTGAAAATTCAGCGATTTTGAATAAAAATAATCTAAAACTAGTGAAGTTAAATGGAAAATAACTTTATAGTATAATCACTGGATACATATAACAATTTTTTTTTTTTTGGTCCCTGCAGTCATTCACAACTCCTCCAACACCAACATTATTGTTTTTGCACATATTGGCTTCTTATGAAATAATTTTTAAAAATAGATTCAATCTTGCACGTGGAAAGTTTAAGTGTGGGCTTTAGTTGATATAACAATTCTACGACGGGGGTGCAGGAAGCGAGCCTCAGCCAGTGTGTCTTTTGCAGCCGTTTTATGATCGCTCAGCACAAGAAATACTTTACACACATACAGTTGTTGACAAAATACACTGTACATTATATACATCAGCTAACTAAACTATGGAAATGTATAATATAGTTCATATAGCAATACGGTCTCACTGCACAGCAGGCCAGCAGTTAGCCGAGCAATCCATGTTGCGGCACTGAGTGACGTGCCTCAACTGGCTGCTGTTCACCGCACCGTCTCTTCTCAGTATTTGAACGGCAAATGTGAAAATTCAGCGATTTTGAATAAAAATAATTTAAAACTGGTGAAGTTAAATGGAAAACAACTTTATAGTATAATCACTGGATACGTATAACAATTTAATTTTTTTTTTTTCTTTTTACATTTTTTTTCTTTCCATGAGGCAGGTGAGGCGGGGCCTCACCTGCCTCTAGTGACTGCACGTCACTGACACATATATATACACATATAAATAAAGTTGATTTGATTTGATTTGATATATATATATATATATATATATATATATATATATATATATATATATATATATATATATATATATATATATATATATATATATATATATATATATACACACATATATATATATATGAAATATACAAATATATTAAAATATATATACATTTAAAAATATATGTATATATATATATATATATATATATATATATATGAAATATACAAATATATTAAAAGATATATACATTTAAAAATATATGTATATATATATATATATATATATATATATATATATATATATATATATATATATATATATATATATATATACCTGTATATATATATGTGTGTGTTTTTTTTTTTTTTTTTTGCAAAATTAACATTTATTAACACATTTGAACACAAAAAAAGGTACCACTGTGTATTGTATCGATTAAAATGGGAAAGACTCTGCCATTGTTTTGAAAGACTTCACCCTCCACACTTCTGTGATGCTTACCCTTAACACTGCAGCGTATCCGTCTGCAGTCTGGGCTTCTAAAAGTCAGTAATGTGTGCGAAGAAAGATAATTGGAAACAATCAAGGCGAAAGTAAATGCACCGAGGCGAAGACATTTAGGAGATACGGGGAAAAAGTGTTGGCTTTTATCACGGTGAGACAACAGCAATGTCAAACACGCACACCCCTCTACGGGGCTTCACTGGCGGCCTCAAACACAAACACAAACACACACACCGCTTATCTCCCCGCCCACCCTCCCGAGAGCAATAACAAACCAACAAACAACAACGAAACTATTAAAAAGCCACCTGACATTTCCTCCGTTTCATATCGTCTGAAGATCGTTATAAATGTCAACAAACATCTCGCCTGGTGCCTCAAAAGGCAAAATGTGCTTGAAATGCGGGCTTGAAGTGATTTCCCTAAATAGCAGCGCTCTTTGTGTTTGGGCTTAAGCGGCTCACAGGGGAGGTCACAGCCTTTTAGTCCACTCACAGAACCGCGACCAACCGGGATCGACTGAGAGCCAGCAGAGAAATCAACACAAGTCCCGGTGCTGCTGTGTGTTGTAACATGAATACTAGGGCTGGGAGTCGAGTGGGGTCCCGATTCGATTCAGAATCACAATATGGTCATCTACATCAACAATACGGTCATCTACATCAACAATATGATCATCTACATCAACCATATGATCATCTACATCAACAATATGAGCATATACACCAAACATAAACATATGTTTGGTGTGGATTCACAGTGTGGCGTATATTTCTAACAATGTTAAAGTTGCTTACACGGGCACTCTCAGTGTAAACTGTATCGCTGTTGATGAAGTATGCTTTGCATTTACATGTGTGTGCATACAGGAGCCGCTCACATCTTGTGACTGGGCGGGCACGTTGTTAAAAGGGATGAAAAGCGGACGTGACGTCAGCTCGTAGAGGACGTTAAAAGCAGCGCCGGTAAGGCACGCCCCCAAGACTGTGGAATACGAGATATAATGACTGATAATGATAACTGAAATTTATATAGCGCTTTTCTAAGTACCCAAAGTCGCTTTACATGTAGAACCCATCAATCATTCACACCTAGTGGTGGTAAGCTACTTTCATAGCCACAGCTGCCCTGGGGTAGACTGACAGAAGCGTGGCTGCAATTTGCGCCAACGGCCCCTCCGACCACCACCTATCATTCAATTCACCGGTGTGAGTGGCACCGGGGGCAAAGGGTGAAGTGTCCCTTTGGTAAGAGGCAGGGAGCGAACCTGCAACCCTCAGGTTTCTGGCACGGTTGCTCTACCCACTACGCCATGCCGCCCAACCGACTGATGAACACCTTCGTTCGATAATGAAAGATGCCTCAGCTCAAAGCCTGAGCCCCGACATTAATGAACTAGCATCCAAGAAAAGATGTCTAGGGCACATCAGATTAGATCAGTGTGTTACAAACTGAGCAGTTTAAAGTCCTGAATGGTTGGTTTATTCATTATTTTACCGGTATTTTCAAATTTATTAGCCTGTGGAAACAGTTAATGTTGATATTTATCTTAGAAGGCTGCAAATAGAAAAGAGACATTACATTTTTATTTAAATTGTATTTGACATGCCATTGATATTTTTTAATTATTATTATTATTATTTGAAACTCGATTTTGCATGTCACTATGAAGTTATATAAGCCTTGCTTGTTCAATATTTAATGCAAAACTTGTTTGGGTCCCTATTAAAAAGGTTAATTTGTTCAAACTTGGCCCGCGGCTTTGTTCAGTTTTAAATTTTGGCCCACTCTGTATTTGAGTTTGACACCCCTGATCTACATCAACAATATGATCATCTACATCAACTATATGATCATCTACATTAACAATATGGTCATCTACATCAACTATATGATCATCTACATCAACAATACGATCATTTACATCAACAATATGATCATCTACATTAACAATATGATCATCTAAATCAACTATATGATCATCTACATCAACAATATGATCATCTACATCAATAATATGATCATCTAAATCAACTCTATGATCATCTACATCAACTATATGGTCATCTGCATCAACAGTATGATCACCTACATCAATAATATGATCATCTACATCAATAATATGATCTACATCAATAATATGATCATCTACATCAACAATATGATCATCTACATCAACAACATGGTCATCTACATCAACAATATGATTATCTACATCAACAATATGATCATCTACATCAACAATGTGATCATTGAAATCAACAATATGATCATCTACATCAACAATATGATCTACATCTACGATATGGTCATCTACATCAACTATATGATCATCTACATCAACTATATGGTCATCTACATCAACAAAATGATCTACATTTACAAACCCCGTTTCCATATGAGTAGGGAAATTGTGTTAAATGTAAATATAAACGGAATACAATGATTTGCAAATCCTTTTCAACCCAACATATTTGATGTTCAAACTGATAAAAAGTTGGTTTTTTTGCAAATAATCATTACTTTAGAATTTGATGCCAGCAACACGTGGCAAAGAAGTTGGGAAAGGTGGCAAAGAATACTGATAAAGTTGAGGAATGCTCATCAAACACTTATTTGGAACATCCCACAGGTGAACAGGCAAATTGGGAATAAGTGGGTGCCATGATTGGGTATAAAAGTAGATTCCATGAAATGCTCAATCATTCACAAACAAGGATGGGGCGAGGGTCACCACTTTGTCAACAAATGTGTGAGCAAATTGTTGAACAGTTTAAGAAAAACCTTTCTCAACCAGCTATTGCAAGGAATTTAGGGATTTCACCATCTACGGTCCGTAATATCATCAAAGGGTTCAGAGAATCTGGAGAAATCACTGCACGTAAGCAGCCAAGCCCGTGACCTTCGATCCCCCAGGCTGTACTGCATCAACAAGCGACATCAGTGTGTAAAGGATATCACTACATGGGCTCAGGAACACTTCAGAAACCCACTGTTGGTAACTACAGTTGGTCGTTAAATCTGTAAGAGCAAGTTAAAACTCTCCTATGCAAGGCGAAAACCGTTCATCAACAACACCCAGAAACGCCGTCGGCTTCGCTGGGCCTGAGCTCATCTAAGATGGACTGATACAAAGTGGAAAAGTGTTCTGTGGTCTGACGAGTCCACATTTCAAATTGTTTTTGGAAACTGTGGACGTCGTGTCCTCCGGACCAAAGAGGAAAAGAACCATCCGGATTGTTATAGGCGCAAAGTGTAAAAGCCAGCATCTGTGATGGTATGTGGGTGTATTAGTGCCCAAGACATGGGTAACTTACACATCTGTGAAGGCGCCATTAATGCTGAAAGGTACATACAGGTTTTGGAGCAACATATGTTGCCATCCAAGCAACGTTACCATGGACGCCTCTGCTTATTTCAGCAAGACAATGCCAAGCCACGTGTTACATCAACGTGTCTTCATAGTAAAAGAGTGCGGGTACTAGACTAGCCTGCCTGTAGTCCAGACCTGTCTCCCATTGAAAATGTGTGGCGCATTATGAAGCCTAAAATACCACAACAGAGACCCCCGGACTGTTGAACAACTTAAGCTGTACATCAAGCAAGAATGGGAAATAATTCCACCTGAGAAGCTTAAAAAATGTGTCTCCTCAGTTCTCAAAAGTTTACTGAGTGTTGTTAAAAGGAAACGCGATGTAACACAGTGGTGAACATGCCCTTTCCCAACTACTTTGGCACGTGTTGCAGCCATGAAATTCTAAGTTAATTATTATTTGCAAAAAAAAAATAAAGTTTATGAGTTTGAACATCAAATATCTTGTCTTTGTAGTGCATTCAACTGAATATGGGTTGAAAAGGGTTTGCAAATCATTGTATTCCGTTTATATTTACATCTAACACAATTTCCCAACTCATATGGACACGGGGTTTGTACAATATGATCATCTGCATCAACAATTTGATCACCTACATCAATAATATGATCATTTACATCAACAATATGATCATCTACATTAATAATATGATCATCTACATCAATAATATGATCTACATCAATAATATGATCATCCACATCAACAATATGGTCATCTGCATCAACAATATGATCATCTACATCAACAATATGATCGACATCTACGATATGGTCATCTACATCAACAATACAGTCATTTACATCAACTATATGTTTATCTACATCAACAATATGATCATCTACATCAACAATATGATCATTGAAATCAACAATATGATCATCTACATCAGGGGTGCTCACACTTTTTCTGCAGGCGAGCTACTTTTCAATTGATCAAGTCGTGGGGATCTACCTCATTCATATATATAATTTATATTTACTTATTTATGAAATATATGTTTTTGTTAACAAGTTAAAGGTGTTTAATGATAATGCAAGCATGTTTAACACATATAGTTAATATTGTTAACAAGTTAAAGGTGGTTAAAAATAATACAAGCATGTTTAACACAAATAGTTAATATTGTTAACAACTTAAAGGTGGTTAAAGATAAAACAAGCATGTTTAACACATATAGTTAATATTGTTAACAACTTAAAGGTGGTTAAAAATAATACAAGCATGTTTAACACAAATAGTTAATATTGTGAACAACTTAAAGGTGGTTAAAGATAAAACAAGCATGTTTAACACATATAGTTAATATTGTTAACAACTTAAAGGTGGTTAAAGATAATACAAGCATGTTTAACACATATAGTTAATATTGTTAACAAGTTAAAGGTGGTTAAAGATAATACAAGCATGTTTAACACATATAGATTCCTTTCTTTCATGAAGACAAGAATATAAGTTGGTGTATTACCTGATTGTGATGACTTGCATTGATTGGAATCAGACAGTGGTGATGATAACGTCCGCATTTTCGAATGGAGGAGAAAAAAAGTCCTCCTTTCTGTCCAATACCACATGAAAGTGGTTGGTTTTTGGCATCTTATTTGTCCAGCTTCCGTACTCCTTTGTATACACTTTACAAGAAATAGATTGTCGGCAAACTCCGTAGCTTGCTAGCTTGTGCACGCCAGCTTTCTGAGACTCTTATTTTGGTAGCGCAGGCAGGATGAAGCAGAGCTTTTATTGTGCAACTGTGCAGTCGGTCTTTGGAGTTTTGACGACAGGTACGGCGCCAGAGTCTGTTGAAATAAAGTGTTTCTCGCCTTCCAGTCGGTAATTTTAATGAGCTGGCACAGCCAGCGTCATCTCAGAAGACCCTCGGGTGCCGTGAATGTCAATCAAGTGACGAAAGTGACGTCATAGTGAAGATTTATGATCGCTCATTTTTAGGACTATTTTTTTAATGCCTGGCTGGTGATCGACTGACACACCCTCCGAGATCGACCGGTAGATCGCGATCGACGGATTGAGCACCCCTGATCTACATCAACAATATGATCTACATCTACGATATGATCATCTACATCAACAATATGGTCATCTACATCAACTATATGATCATCTACAGCAACAATATGATCATCTACATCAACTATATGATCATCTACAGCAACAGTATGATCATTGACATCAACAATATGATCATCTACATCAACAATATGATCATCTACATCAACAATATGATCATCTACATCAGTAGATTAATTTAAATAATTGATTGGATTATGAAAGAAACATTAGCAAATTAGTAGGCATGCCCCGATCCAATATTGATATCGGTCTCAGATCCGCAACAAAAACAATTACCGGACGATATCGGTTTGCATCTAAAGTCTCCGTAAAATGTCTTGCATTTTAATCGAGTCATTTGCAAAAGGTATGGTTGCCTGGCTATAGTCTACTGAGGAGCTCACAGCTACACAGCAGCTAAGCGCAAAGTAGCACACAAGCTAGACATACGTAATAATCATTGAACAATAAAATGTCAATACAAACAAGTATCAAAAACTTGTAGATGCATATTACTTACACATACAAAGTCTCCGAGGCAGAAGCGTATTTGAAAGTATCCAGTAACAAACGTGTCCGCATCATTCAATTTTTATGTTTAAATAACTCATTTCACAACGTATATATCTGTGGCTAATATATGGAAACACAGTGTTTTTGGTCAAAAATGTAGTGGGTGTGGCTTATATAGTCTGTCCGGAAAATATGGAATATTAGTTTTGGTTTAAACCCTGAATTGGTGTTATTGCTATGTTTTTTCAGTTTAAAACATGCAACTTTGAGCAAGTTGCAAGCAGCTCCTTTAAGGTCATTAAAAAGCTACTTTTTAACAAATACCCATGTTTTTTTTGGACATTGTTGAGCTTGCTTACAGGAAGTTGCTTTATGTTTTTACGTCGTTTTTGTAATTAGTACCTCGCGGGATTCGAGACGACCGTGATTATATTTAACAAATTCACTGAACTATGAAAAGTATAGCCTGTCAGTTAGATGCTCCATGACAACAAAAAGTTGTCTTTCAACCCATCTTTTTTTTATAACAGAGTTTCCAGTCACTGGTCCTGTCCGATTTTTTTCAAACACCTTTGCAAAGACGACGAGGCGGCAAATTACTTTTTTGACAGCCGTGCAGAGAGGATTCTTCTTCAATGGTAGCAGAAGTAGCTTTCGAGTCCAGAAGTGTCATATTTATCCTGCAAACAGCCAAAAAAGAATAAATAAATAAAAAACATTTCACTACTTATTTCCCTGCTTGTGCAATTTGACTGCAAAAATAATGTCATCATAACAAAAGAAATGTTCATGTAGAAAAAATGAAATTACACTTTATTTTTTTATTTTGAGTTTAGAAAATGGCGACAGTGTCTTGAGGACAATGTTGATGCTCAAAGGGACTTCTGATGCTTCATTCAAAACAAATATTTTCATCTGCCACATGAAGATCAGCGAGTCCTTCAGGTGTTGTTTACATTTTTATTTTCATGGACTTTATAATTGATTCAGAGGTTAATTTTTTTTGTTTGTTTGTACTTTATAATCAGGTCCTCTGCACGTATGAAATTGCATGTTTGTGTGTGTGTGTGATTAGGCCACACAGAACAGCACTTTAATAATTGACACACACATTGTTTGATAATAAAAAGCATGTAAATGTCTTGGCCGGACCATCATTTTTATGAGCCACTGCATCAGGGGTGTCCAAATGTGCCCTGGGGGCCGTTTACAACCCGCAGTTTGAGTTTAGTTGGCCCGCAGCGTAATGTTGAAATAAAATCAAATAAACAATGCAATAAAACAGAGCATAAGGACATAATTTAGTGAGAAAAAAAATTATAGTAATAACTGGAGATGTCTAGACATTGATTTGAGACAAAAATACAAGTATCGGATTAGCTTAGCGCGAGCTAGACATCTATACCTGGAGTTCTTATATTCTAAAACAGCACATTTGTTGATATAAACAAATATCAAATAATATGTAATACGCATAAAAAGCTTCCAAAACAGCGGCTGATAAGAAAGTACACAGTAACAAATGTGTCCGCATCGCTCAACTTACTACGTCATGAGCGAGTTGTCACCAAACAAAACAATCACCCATCCACTTCAATTTAAAGACAGCATAAGTTCATTCCAGACGACTAATAATAAATAGTTCAGTATTTTTTATAGCTCGCCATGTTCTGTTTGACTCATTCCACCCTATTGAGTAATACAATTATGTACAATCGGTGCTGATAGGTTTCAATATTGGTATCATACATGATTAATCATTTCACCTATAATATAAAGCTGACGCAAAATTCTGTATTTTTAATTATACATAATTTATGTTTCTAGTACTTTCTACAGAATGAAAAACTATCAAAATGCTTTGACTTTACAGTATGTGGACCTTGGGAGAAAAGTTTGGACACTATACGATTATTATATTGTGCAAAACAGTGTCCAATTAACCATTCCTTGGAACGTTGCATACAGTAAATATTAATGGATGACAATTATTATTAGTATTATTATTATTTATTCAATATTTTTTCATCACTTGCAATGTTTATTTTGGATTTCTACGTTCTTACAGCTTTAACGTGCATTTTGTTACGGCCTGTGTTAGTGCCGCACCCCAAGATGCAGGGACGGCAGGTAAAATACACATTTAATGTCAAAAACAAAGAAATAGTGCAGCAGCGGAGTGCACAGTGTTGTGGCAAAATGCCTTATGTTGTATTGGACGCCTTTTTGAGGACCTTAACAGGCACGAAAAGTCCCCGAATTTTGCAGGCGCGTCAGGAATGGGTACAAATTTAATATTTTGTGGGTCCCGAAAATGAAATTTCAAAATTGTCTCTCTAGCGCCACCTTTAAAAATTTAACACATTTAGCCTCTCCTACCAGTTTCACGTATTGACACAAAAATCGCAGGAGACAATTATCATGACGGGACGCACATAAAAGTCTCAGGAACCCATACTAAAAAACGAACAGGAAATCGGACATTTTGTTTTTTGTCTTACTTTTTTCGTCGAAAAAAAGTGGTCTTACTTTGACAAACTACTACCAGGGAATTTTATCCAATTGAGTCACAGTTAAAATTACAGATACTACACATGTAGGCGATGATAAGTTGTATTTGTGTTGTGGAATATTGGTTGGGAAATGACCAAAATTCAATGGTCAAATCAACGTCATAACCTGACATTGATTAAACGTTGTCAAAAAGCATGTTGTTTCAACATTGTATTTGTGTTATAAAATATTGGTTGGGAATTGATCACAATTCAAAGGTCAAATCAACGTCACAACCTGATATTGATTAAACGTTGTCAAAAAGCATGTTGTTTCAACGTTGTATTTTTGTTGTAGAATATTGTTTGGGAAATGACCAAAATTTGAATGGTCAAATCAACTTCAGAACACAAAATTGGTTAAACGTTGTCAAAACGCATGTTGTTTCAACGTTGTATTTGTGTTGTAGAATATCGGTTGGGAAATGACCAAAATTCAATGATAAAATCAACGTCAGAAATCAACATGGATTAAACGTCGTCAAAGAGCATGTTGTTTCAACGTTGTATTTGTGTTGTAGACTATTGTTTGGGAAATGACCAAAATTTGAATGGTCAAATCAACTTCAGAACACAAAATTGGTTAAACGTTGTCAAAACGCATGTTGTTTCAACGTTGTATTTGTGTTGTAGAATATCGGTTGGGAAAGTACCAAAATTCAATGATCAAATCAACGTCAGAAACCAACATTGATTAAACGTCGTCAAAGAGCATGTTGTTTCAACGTTGTATTTGTGTTGTAGACTATTGTTTGAGAAATGACCAAAATTTAAATGGTCAAATCAACTTCAGAACACAACATTGGTTAAACGTTGTCAAAACACATGTTGTTTCAACGTTGTATTCGTGTTGTAGTATATCGGTTGGGAAATGACGAAATTTCAATGGTCGAATCAACTTCAGAACACAACAATGAATAAACGTCGTCAAAAAGCATGTTGTTTCAACGTTGTATTTGTGTTGTTGAAAATTGGTTGGGAAATGACCAAAATTAAACGGTAAAAAATCTACGTCACAACCTGACATTGATTAAACGTTGTCAAAAATAGAATAGAATAGAATAGAATAGAGTTGTATTTGCCATTATTACAGTGAACAGGTTCAAAGAACAACAACATTGGAGCAGATCCCCTAAGGTGCATACACAATAATTTAGTAATATAAATAGTAAAAAAAAAAAAAAGATAAAAAAGAAGATATGTATCTATATATATGTATATATCCACACACATGCATATATTCATACATATGCATATATATACATATACACATATAACATTATTGCACATTATAATCCAAAAAAATAAAAAGACATGATACATGAGGACATGACGGACACATTGTGCTCACTCAGGCCTGTTTAATGCTACTATGGCTCTTGGGTAAAAAATGTTCTTTAGTCTATTTGTGCCGGCTTTTAGCACCCTATAGCGTCTGCCCGAGGGTAGCAGTTCCAGGTGGCAGTGCCCGGGGTGGAATGGGTCTTTCAGGATGCTCTGTGCTTTCCTGAGACAGCGGGAGCTGTGCAGGTCAGCCAGGGAGGGGAGGGGGCATCCGAAGATCTTCTGGGCGGTCTTTACGACCCTCTGGAGCGCCTTTCTCTCTGCGGCCGTGCAGCTGCTGAACCACACGCAGATGCAGTAGGTTAGGATGCTCTCAATAGAGCACCGGTAGAAGGACACCAGCAGTTCCTGTGAGAGGTGGTAGTTCCTGAGTATTCTCAGGAAGTGCAGTCTCTGGTGTGCCTTCTTGCTGGTAGCCGTGGTGTTGGTGCTCCAGGTTAGGTCGTCGTCCAGGTGGACTCCCAGGAAGCGGAAGTCGGAGGCCCTCTCCACGCAGTCACCGCTGATGACCATGGGCAGGATGTCTGTTTTTTTCCTCCTGAAGTCTATGACCAGCTCCTTGGTCTTGGAGGTGTTCAGGGCGAGGTTGTTTACTGTGCACCACTCCGACAGCTTCTCCACCTCGTCCCAATATGCAGCCTCGTCTCCCCCCGAGATGAGCCCCACTACGGTGGTGTCATCCACAAATTTGATGACGGAGTTTCTGGAGTGGGCAGGTGTGCAGTCAAACGTGTAGAGGGAGTAGAGTAGGGGGCTCAGCACGCAGCCTTGTGGAGAGCCGGTGCTGAGGTATAGGCTCGATGACATTTGGCGGCCCAACTGTACTCTCTGGGGGCGGTTGGATTAGAAATCCTTAATCCACATGCAGATGGAGTTCGATAGACACAGGTCTGACAGTTTGGACACCAGTCTGTCAGGTATTATGCTGTTAAACTTTAATCCACAAAAAGCAGCCGCACGTAGCTCCTCCCCGTCTCCAGATAACCCAGAGAGGAGTGTAGGGCTGTGGCGATGGCGTCCTCTGTGGACCTGTTGGCTCTGTAGGCAAACTGATATGGCTCGAGCTCGGGAGGGAGGACTGAGGTGATATGGGTCCGTACCAGCTTCTCGAAGCACTTCATGGCTATAGGTGTAAGTGCAACTGGACGGTAGTCATTCAGGCAGCTCATGGAGTTCTTCTTCGGCATCGGGATTATTGTGGAGGTCTTCAGGCATGATGGGATGACGGCCTGAGAGAGGCGTGTTGTTTCAACGTTGTACTTGTGTTGTAGAATATTAGTTGGGAAATGAACCAAAATTCAATGGTCAAATTAACGTGAGAAACCAACATTGATTAAACATCATCAAAAAGCATGTTGTTTTAACGTTGTATTTGTGTTGTGGAATATTGGTTGGAAAATGACCAAAATTCAATGGTCAAGTCAACGTCACAACCTGACATTGATTAAACATTGTCAAAAAGCATGTTGTTTCAACGTTATATTTGTGTTGTAGAATATTGGTTGGGAAATGACCAAAATTCAATGGTCAAATCAACGTCACAACCAGACATTGGATAAACGTCGTTGAAAAGCATGTTGTTTCAACGCTGTATTTGTGTTGTAGAATATTGGTTGGGAAATTACCAAAATTCAATGGTCAAAACAGCGTCAGAACCTAACATTGAATAAACCTTGTCAAAAAACATGTTGTTTCAACATTGTATTTGTGGTATAGAATATTGCTTGGGAAATGACCAACATTCAATGGTCAAATTAACGTCAGAACTCAACATTGATTAAACGTTGACAAAAAGCATGTTGTTTTAACGCATACTTGCCAACCCTCCCGAATTTTTCGGGAGACACCCGAAATACAGCGCCTCTCCCGAAAACCTCCCGGGACAAATATTCTCCCGAAAATCTCCCGATTTTCAAGCCGGAGTTGGAGGCCACGCCCCCTCCAGCTCTATGCGGACCTGAGTGAGGACAGCCTTTTTACACGTCCGCTTTCCCACGATATAAACAGCGTGCCTGCCCAATCAGGCGTCTGGCATATCGCCGATGAGCATGGTGCAGATGGAGAAGATCTTCTCGGCGTCCGTGTTGGCTCACACGTTGCCAAAGCCGACGCTGGTCAGGCTGCTGAGGGTGAAGTAGTGGGCGGCGATGTACGAGCTGCGCACCGATGGGCCGCCGACCGTGTTGTTGACGTAGGGCATCTCCAGGCGTTTGCCCAGCTCATGGAGCCATCCATGCGGAAGAGACGGGAGGACAACAGGGTGACATTAACTAAATCATCCAGACGAGAGATAAATTGTATTATTATGTTTATCTTACCTAAAGATAAATATATTTATAATTAAAAAAAAAAAAAAAAAACATTTTTACTATATTGAGCTAAAAACATCAAAATTAATTGTATTTTTTCTGACTCCTTATTACATCCAGCGATAGAATTATACATTAAAATAAACATATTTGAACTAATTTAAATTATAATAATTCCTTTAAATTGACCATATTTAATTATTAAAATTATTGCTTGTTTATCAACAACTTTAGCATTTTATTCATTACATTTTTAAGCTCTCAGAAGCCAAGTTATGTTATATTCCTTAAGATTATTTATGCAAGTTTGAAGTATCAATTATCAAAACACAGTTTTGTTTGTATATTTTCAGGATGTAGGTATATATCCATCCATCCATTTTTTTCTACCGCTTATTTCCTTCGGGGTCACGGGGGGCGCTGGGGCCTATCTCAGCTACAATCAGGCGGAAGGCGGGGTACACCCTGGACAAGTATATATATATATATATATATATATATGAAATACTTGACTTGGTGAATTCTAGCTGTAAATATACTCCTCCCCTCTTAACCACGCCCCCAACCAGGCCCCCGCCCCACCGCAACCACGCCCCCAACCCCCACTTCCCGAAATCGGAGGTCTCAAGGTTGGCAAGTATGTTTTAACGTTGTATTTGGGTTGTTAAATATTGTTTGGGAATTGACCAAAAAGCATGTTGTTTGGAACGTTGTATTTGTGTTGTAGAATATTAGTTGGGAAATGACCAAAATTCAATGGTCAAATCAACTTCACAACATGACATTGAATAAACCTTGTCAAAAAGCATGTTGTTTCAACGTTGTATTTGTATTATAGAATATTGGTTGGGAAATGACCAAAATTCAATGGTCAAATTAACGTCACAACCTGACATTGATTAAACGTCGCCATAAAGCATGTTGTTTTAACGTTGTATTTGTGTTGCAAAATATTGGTTGGGAAAATGACCAAAATTCAATGATTAAATCAATGTCACAACCCAACATTGAATAAACGTTGTCAAAAAGCATGTTGTTTCAATGTTATGTCTTAGTTGCTCAACGTCAGGACCTATTTCAACAAGTTCTCAAAGTTGTTTCAATGTCTTGTGCCTGCTGGGTTGTTTACAACTTTGGGAAATCAGTACCTGGACGCCGGAGAACTTTAAGTGCAAAAACCAAATCATCTAACAGTAGTTTTTTGTTTATTTTCTTATTTTGCTTTATTTTGCGCAACATATTGTATGTAATAATTGGCCCTGCGATGAGGTAGCGACTTGTCCAGGGTGTACCCCACCTTCCGCCCGATTGTAGCTGAGATAGGCTACAGCGCCCCCCGCGACCCCGAAGGTAGAAA
The DNA here is from genome assembly GCF_033978685.3 of Nerophis lumbriciformis. Classification (NCBI taxonomy): domain Eukaryota; kingdom Metazoa; phylum Chordata; class Actinopteri; order Syngnathiformes; family Syngnathidae; genus Nerophis; species Nerophis lumbriciformis. Next base: position 13,026,519 of record NC_084571.2, on the reverse strand, counting down.
ATGGATGGATGGATGGATATTGTATGTAATAAAATTAAACAGGGAGATAATGTAATTATTGAACTGATAATGTAATGATAAATGATTTTGTCTTATTACAAATGTCGTCAAAAACCGAATCATTCAAAATTTGAAAAATCATCGGTATGTCTGATATTGGTATCAGTTCGATTTGTAGTTTCACCAAAAACTAATGTAATGTATCCAACAAGGGAAGAATCAGTTGTTATTACATTAAAACAGAAGTGTAAGTGGAAAGTAATCAGATACTAACAAGAAATTAACAAGTAGATTAATAGCTTTGACAAAATAATACAATTGGAAATACGCAATATTTTTGCAATGTAAATAAAATAAAATTAGTACTTATTTCCGCAGGGGCGCCGCTAGGGATTTTGGGCCCCATGAAAATAATCTTTACAGGGCCCCCAACACAGTGTCATTATTTTTTCTGTATTATAATTTCATCATCATTAGGGGACTCTATGGGCCCCCCTCCATCATGGTCCCCTAGAATCCGTCTCCTTTACCCCCCCTTTTCGGCGCCCCTGTATTTCCGTACTCCAGTGACAGTCCAGAGTGACCTTCTCGTCTTGTCGCTCTCTTTAAATCCAACGTGTGTGTCAATTCATGAATATTTAATGCTTACGAGGAGCCGATGAGACAGGTGTGGTATCAGATGGCCCGTTTTGATCTACATCCCAGACGGAGGGCGAGGGATACGAGATGAAGACGACGATAAAAGAGTTTGTTGTGCAAGATCGTTGTGTTGTTAGCCAGCGTGTCCCAGTTAGCCAAATAAACTTGCACATAATTCTACTTCACACTCGCGTAAGCGAGCAGGGATCTCTCTCTCTCTCTCACACACACACACACACACACACACACACACACACACACACACACACACACACACACACACACACACACACACACACACACACACACACAACACGCGGAGAAAGACAAAGCATGTGTTTGACCACCTTTAATCTATATTGAACAAACTATATATATATATATATATATATATATATATATATATATATATATATATATATATATATATATATATATATATATATATATATATATACATATACACACAGTACAGGCCACATATATATATAAATTTGAATATTTTGAAAAACTTGATTTATTTCAGTAATTGCATTCAAAAGGTGTAACTTGTACATTATATTTATTCATTGCACACAGACTGATGCATTCAAATGTTTATTTCATTTAATTTTGATGATTTGAAGTGGCAACAAATGAAAATCCAAAATTCCGTGTGTCACAAAATTAGAATATTACTTAAGGCCAATACAAAAAAGGGATTTTTAGAAATGTTGGCCAACTGAAAAGTATGAAAATGAAAAATATGAGCATGTACAATACTCAATACTTGGTTGGAGCTCCTTTTGCCTCAATTACTGCGTTAATGCGGCATGGCATGGAGTCGATGAGTTTCTGGCACTGCTCAGGTGTTATGAGAGCCCAGGTTGCTCTGATAGTGGCCTTCAACTCTTCTGCGTTTTTGGGTTTGGCATTCTGCATCTTCCTTTTCACAATACCCCACAGATTTTCTATGGGGCTAAGGTCAGGGGAGTTGGCGGGCCAATTTAGAACAGAAATACCATCGTCCGTAAACCAGGCACGGCTAGATTTTGCGCTGTGTGCAGGCGCCAAGTCCTGTTGGAACTTGAAATCTCCATCTCCATAGAGCAGGTCAGCAGCAGGAAGTATGAAGTGCTCTAAAACTTGCTGGTAGACAGCTGCGTTGACCCTGGATCTCAGGAAACAGAGTGGACCGACACCAGCAGATGACATGGCACCCCAAACCATCACTGATGGTGGAAACTTTACACTAGACTTCAGGCAACGTGGATCCTGTGCCTCTCCTGTCTTCCTCCAGACACTGGGACCTCGATTTCCAAAGGAAATGCAAAATTTGCTTTCGTCAGAAAACATGACTTTGGACCACTCAGCAGCAGTCCAGCTCTTTTTTTCCTTAGCCCAGGTGAGACGCTTTTCGCGCTGTTTCTTGGTCAACAGTGGCTTGACACGAGGTATGCGGCAGTTGAAACCCATGTCTTTCAAGCGTCTCTTGGTGGTGGATCTTGAAGCACTGACTCCAGCAGCTGTCCACTCCTTCTGAATCTCCCCCACATTTTTGAATGGGTTTTTTTTCACAATCTTGACCAGGGCGCGGTGATCCCTATCGCTTGTACACTTTTTCTGACCACAGTTTTTCCTTCCCTTTGCCTCTCCATTAATGTGTTTGGACACAGAGCTCTGAGAACAGCCAGCCTCTTCAGCAATAACCTTTTGTGTCTTTCCCTCCTTGTGCAATGTGTCGATGGTTGCCTTTTGGACAGCTGTCAAATCTGAAGTCTTCCCCATGTTTGTGTAGGCTTCAGAACTGGACTGAGAGACCATTTAAAGCCCTTTGCAGATGTTTTGAGTTAATCAGCTGATTAGTTTGTGGCACCAGGTGTCTTCAAAATTTAACCCTTACACAATATTCTAATTTTGTGACACACGGAATTTTGGATTTTCATTTGTTGCCACTTCAAATCATCAAAATTAAATGAAATAAACATTTGAATGCATCAGTCTGTGTGCAATGAATAAATATAATGTACAAGTTACACCTTTTGAATGCAATTACTGAAATAAATAAAGTTTTTCAAAATATTCTAATTTACTGGCTTTTACCTGTATACATATATATATATATATATATATATATATATATATATATATATATATATATATATATATATATATATATATATATATATATATATATATATATATATATATATATATATAAAATGTAGTAACAGACACCTTCTTAGACTTAGACTTAGAGTTAGACTTCCTTTTTATTGTCATTTAAATTTGAACTTTACAGTACAGATAAGAACGAAATTTCGTTGCATGGGCTCATGGTAGTACAGGATAAAAAAGCAATAACGTGCAGATATAAATACATAGATTACTGCAATACACACTGCAAGTGTATATATATATATATATATATATATATATGTATATACATATATATATATATATAGTATATATATAAATATATATGTATGTATATATATATATATATATATATATATATATATATATATATATATATATATATATATATATGCATAAATATATATATATATATATATATATATATATATAAATATATATATATATATATATATATATATATATATATATATATATATATATATGTATATGTATATATATATATATATATATATATATATATATATATATATATATATATATATATAATATGCAGTAACAGACACCTTCATAACAATATGTAATATGTACCATATTTACCCTATTTTGGTCATTTTAATTAATGTCGGAATTCATTATTATTTCTGTTTGCATAGCAGCACACTTCCAACTTCTGGCAACAAATGTGTATTCCTACTTCCTCAAACAAACGCGAGTGTGTTCTAATCATGGCAGACTTGGTAAGAGACAACAAGGATGTCTAATTTGACATGAGGATGCACAACCTTATCGTTTTGAAGCTGAACATACTGAGGATGAACTACTACCGTATTTTCCGCACGATAAGCCGCACCTAAAAACCACACATTTTCTCAAAAGCTGACAGTGCAGCTAATAACCCGGTGCGCCTTATATATGGATTAATAATAATATTAATTTTCATAAAGTTTAGGTCTCGCAACTACGGTAAACAGCCGCCATCTTTTTTCCCTGTAGAAGAGGAAGCGCTTCTTCTTCTACGATAAGCAACAGCCAAGGTAAGCACCCGCCCCCATAGAAGAAGAAGCGCGCGGATATTACGTTTCATTTCATTTGTGTGTTTCTGTAAAGACCACAAAATGGCTCCTACTAAGAGACACGCGTACAACGCAGAATTCAAACTCAAGGCAATAAGTCACGCAGAAGAACACGGAAATAGAGCAGCAGCGAGGGAATCGAACATAAATTAATCAATGGTGCGTAGGTGGAGGAAGCAACAAGATGACCTGCGCGTGGGAACAATGGATGACCGAAGGCGAACACATCTTCACTAAGACAGGGAGACAGCGCCGGACGACATACGCCAACATCTGCCAACATCTGCCAACATCTGCCAGTGGATTTTAAATGCCTGGGCGGAAATATCGGTCTCAACTGTGGTCCGAGCTTTCCGGAAGGCAGGATTCACGGAACTGCTGGACAACAACAGCGACACTGACTCTGATGACTTCGACGAGACGGAGCCGGCCATTTTGGATGCCGTATTCGCCCAACTTTTTAATTCAGACACCGAAGGAGAAGAATTCGAGGGATTTATGGATGAGGAATAACTTCAGAAAGTGAGCTTTAAATGTTTATTTTGTGTGTTGTGTGACATTAACGTTCGAGCAACGTTGCGTTATTGATGTTGCTATTGCTCTGCACTATTTTGAGTGTTACTATTTTTGTGATTGCACATTTGCACATTACATTTTGGGAGTGAACAGAGTTGTTAAAAAGCTGGTTTGTAATATATTATTTAAGTTTGACTGACCTATCGGACTGTTTTTTGACATTCCCTTTAGCGCAGCGTAGGTGCGGCTTATAACCCGGTGCGGCTTATAGGTCAACAAAGTTTTGAAATATGCCATTCATTGAAGGTGCGGCTTATAACCCGGCGCGGCTTATAGTGCGGAAAATACGGTACTTATAAGAGTGAGCACGAAGGAAGAGTGAGACGTTGGAGCAGACGGAAGCCGAGGGAGTGAGGGGAAAGTGACTGAAAGTTGCAAAATGCTGAAATTGAAGTCAAGCTATTTCAACATAAATGGAGTGCTTCCTCAAATAAACCGGAAAAAATGTCCCCGGCCAGATGGACCAAACAGACAACTGCCCATGGAGAGAGTCACACTTTATATTGATCATGATACACGCAGCACGTCATGTGTGTTATTACAACTACAGTACATACACTGTCTGGCTAGCTGTGTACACACAAAACATGAAATAATACTTTACAGATACTGTAATATGATTGTTCATGTTTTTCACTCAGTACAGATTGGTGTCCTATCACAGTGTTGTGCATTACAAACTCAAACGTGTTTTGTGTTGACATAGAAGCTATCTTATCTCTTTCCGTAGCTAGCTTTTGCAGCTAATATGTGTGTCGATGTGTTTGTACGCTAGAAAAATAGTTCCTCGGTGTTCACTCTTACAATAACAATGTTGTTACAGTTTGGTTATTATTCAGGTTACACAACGTAAATTAAGTATTGTTGACGCTTTTTGAACGCATTTTTAAAGTGATTTAGAGGTGGAACTCATTGCTAACATTAGCTGCATTGCTGGCTGCCAAGAATGAGCCGATTTTACATGTTAGAATGCAAAAAAAACAAAAAACTTGTGTCTTCTTGTCTCTCATAATGATTGTGAACGATAGACAAAATTCCCCCCAAAAAGTGCAGTTCCCCTTTAACATCCTCTGGAAAAGACTTTATGGCATCAAATGCGCAGGAAGAAGTTTTTATGCATGCAGATTTTGTCCCTGACTGTGTTCAGGTTTCCATATTAGAAACATAACATGCATATTAGAGGTATATCCCAGTATATTACTTTGGTTTTTGCCCTTACAGTCCTCCTGGGTCGAGGGACTATTTCCTTAGTTTGTCAACAATAACAAAAAATATCAAGTAGCAATACACTTTTCCACCACTTGTGGCAGTAATGACAACATCAAACAAACAGAAGACGTCTGGAGCTAAAATCACAAAGAAGTTTCTTAAGCACAAAAAATCATGACTAAAGTGATGAATCTGTATTTTCATTTGCATTTTTATTTAAGTCACATTTTAGTTATGAAACATATTTTTTTTCTATTTATTTTTGTCATGGCCAGGGTGAATTCCAATGCCTCCAAGAGCGCACCCGGTGCACAGCTGCAATCAATCACCGGCAATCAGCCCACCTGAAGCTGATCATCAGACCCGCCTTCATAAGCCTGCACAACCTGCTATCCCGCGCCAGAACGTAGTCATCTGTTCCCGTACAGTAAGCCTACACGTCAAGCTCCATGAGCACTCTTTGCTCTCTGTGTTTTCTCCCCCGTCGTGTTTATCGTCTCGTGTCGTTCCTCGTCGTCCTCCCTGCAGCCTGCCTTTGTTGCACGTTACGAGGTGTGTGTCTCGCCTTCCCGCGTTCCCTTCACTTCCCTGGCTGCCTCTTGGATCTTGACCTACCGCTTGGACACGGACCTTCGACGCCTCTCTATCGCCCCGACTTCCTGCCTGCTCACGGATCTAGTCACACTTTATTCCTGATTATTATCATATTTTGTGCATATATAATAATTAAATATAGAGCTTTAACTACGCCCCTGTTGTCTGTGCCGTCTCCTCCTCCTGTACATAACAATTTTAGCCCAAAATAATTGTAGATGTATTCATGAGTCCTTTCTCATTTAGTTAGTACTTTTTGTCTGGAGGAGAAGGAGAAGTAGAAGGAGGAGATGCAGAAGGAGGGGGATGAGGAGAGGAAAAGGAAAAAAAGAGGTGAAGGAGGAGAAGGAGAAGGGATTGAGGAAGAGAAGCAGAAGGAAGAAAAGGAGGCAAGGGAGAAGAAGAATGAGGAGAGGGGGGAGAATGAGGAGAAGTGAGAGAAGGGGGAGAGGGAGAAGAAGAATGAGGAGAGGGTGGAGAATGAGGAGAGGGAGACATAGGAGAAGGGGGAGAAGCAGAAGGAATTTAAGGAGGATAGGGAGAAGAAGAATGAGGAGAAGGAGGATATAGAAGAGAATAATAAGGAGAATGAGGCGAGGGAGAGGGGGATTGAGGATATGGAGGAGAAGCAGAATGAGGAGAATGAGGAAGGAGAAGGAGAAAGAGGTGACGGAGGAGAATGGGGGGAGAGAGAAGAAGGAGAAGTAGAAGGAGGAGAGGGAGGAGAGGGAGAAGGAGAAAGTGTCATGACTTGATCTTGGGTGTTTGCTTTTCCGGGATGCAACGGAAAGTGGGCTCGGGCGAGACGGGAATGAAGGTACAAACGAAAAGCGCGCACAGTGGCGGAGAATAAACTATGAAACCAAAAGACTATAGCAAAAAAGTACAAACGAAAAAACACGCACAATGGCGGAGAACAATCTATGAAACCAAAAAGACTATAAACATGGAACAAAAACTTACTTGGCTTGGACAAAAATAGTTGCTTGAGGAATGGACATGGAAAGAATGGACAGAGCATAAATGTGGTGAGGTCGTCAGAACGACAAACTGAAAAGAATGAACTTAAATACTATGGACATGATTAGTGAAAGCAGGTGCGTGACTCAAAACGTGAAACAGGTGCGTGACGTGACAGGTGAAAACTAATGGTTGCTATGGTGACAAAACAAAAGTGCACAAAAAGTCCAAAACCCAAAACGAACATGACCAAAACAAAAACATGATCACACAGACATGACAGAGCCCCTCCCTTAAGGACAGATACCAGATGTCCAAACAAAAACAAAAAAATAACAATAGTCATGGGAGGGCGGGAGGGGGACATGGCGGTGGGTCGCCAGCCCAAGTGGCCCCGAATCCACCGAGGCAAAGTCAAGTGGCGGCGGCGAGTGCAACGCCGCTGCAGCAGGCGAGGCGGGCGCCCAGGGATTGGCCACATTTGTGGCCGACTGGGAGGTGGGCGCACTTGGCGTGGCGGGCGACCAGGTAGCGACGAGGAGGCAGGCGCGTCGTCAACTTGGCAGGCGTGGCAGCTCGGCGTGGCAAGTCAGGCGGTGAAGCTCGGCGTGACGCGTCCGGCGGCGAAGCTCGGCGTGGGTCTTGGTCTTGGTCTAGGCGTGGGTCTTGGTCTAGGTCTTGGCATGACGGGTCTTGGTCTTGGCATGGCGGGTCTTGGTCTTGGCATGGCGGGTCTTGGTCTTGGCATGGCGGGTCTTGGTCTTGGTCTTGGCATGGTGGGTCTTGGTCTTGGTCTTGGCATGGCGGGTCTTGGCGTCGTTGAGCTGCGACTGGCGGCACTTGGCGTCGTTGAGCTGCGACTGGCGGCACTTGGCGTCGTTGAGCTGCGACTGGCGGCACTTGGCGTCGTGGAGCTGCGACTGGCGGCACTTGGCGTCGTGGAGATGGTACCGGAGCTTGGCGTCGTGGAGCTGGTACCGGAGCTTGGCGTGGTGGGTCTTGGTCTTGGTCTTGGCGTGGAGGGTCTTGGTCTTGGCGTGGAGGGTCTTGGTCTTGGACTTGGCGTGGAGGGTCTTGGTGTGGAGGGTCTGGTGCTAGCCGTGGAGTAGCGACAGGTGCTAGCCGTGGAGCAGCGACAGGTGCTAGCCGTGGAGCAGCGACAGGTGCTAGCCTTGGAGCAGCGACAGGTGCTAGCCTTGGAGCAGCTAGCCGTGGTGCTAGCCTTGGAGCAGGTGGAGGTGGCCTAGCTGGAGGTTGCGGCTTGGCAGGTCGGAAGACTGGTGAGGGCGGTCGTGCTGGAGGCTGTGGCTTGACGGGTCGGAAGACTGGTGAGGGCAGTCGTGCTGGAGGCTGTGGCTTGACAGGTCGGAAGACTGGTGGTGGCGGCCGTGCTGGAGGCTGTGGCTTGGCAGGTCGGGAGATTGGTGGTGGCGGCCGTGCTGGAGGCTGTGGCTCGGCATGGTGATGCCGAGCCATCCCACCAGCACAGCTCCCGACCCCAGCCCCTCCCTCAAGGGGCGGATACCAGACGCACTCCCTGCGGTCTGGAACTCTCTCTAGGGGTGGGCGGAGGGAGGTCTGGAGGGGGGCTGAAACTTCCCATTTATTTTGGCCACAATGTTTTTCTTTATCCCCCACCTGGGGTTGTGTGGGCGGAAAAAAAGAAAAAAATTGTGACGGGGGCGGGACTTGAGTCTTGGGGGGCGGGGCATGAGTCTTGGGGGGCGGGGTATGAAATTTGGGACGTGGCTTGGACTGATTAGACCTGATTTCTAAAAACATGTTTTGATAATGTTTTATCAAAGACATGGCATTAGAGTTTTTAGCTGGAGGCGGGTGATTTAAAGAAAAAGTATTAAAAAAAAAAACTTGGTCTGTGATGTCATCATGGGGAAGCCGGGCAGACTGCTACTTGCTTCCGCCCGGAGGGGGCGGGGCTTGTGGGAGCGGCGTGTCCTGCTGGCTCGCGGAACTTTTTCCCCGTCCTTGGCGACGTTTCCGTGACGGGAGCGACGCGCCGATCGGCACCAGCTTGCCTTCATTCCCCCACATCATCCCCCTGCGCTCCCTGGGGGAAAAGCGCAGCGTCTCTGCCTCCATGGCGCGCAGCACCTCCCAAGAAGCTTCATCCACATTGTCCAACTCGACCAACTTACTTGCGGAAAAGCGGGTCTGCTGACGACCTACTGTCATGACTTGATCTTGGGTGTTTGCTTTTCCGGGATGCAACGGAAAGTTGGCTCGGGCGAGAGGGGAATGAAGGTACATGATTTATTAATATATCAAAAAAAAGTACAAACGAAAAGCGCGCACAGTGGCGGAGAATAAACTATGAAACCAAAAGACTATAGCAAAAAAGTACAAACGAAAAAACACGCACAATGGCGGAGAACAAACTATGAAACCAAAAAGACTATAAACATGGAACAAAAACTTACTTGGCTTGGACAAAAATAGTTGCTTGAGGAATGGACATGGAAAGAATGGACAGAGCATAAATGTGGTGAGGTCGTCAGAACGACAAACTGAAAAGAATGAACTTCAATACTATGGACATGATTAGTGAAAGCAGGTGCGTGACTCAAAACGTGAAACAGGTGCGTGACGTGACAGGTGAAAACTAATGGTTGCTATGGTGACAAAACAAAAGTGCACAAAAAGTCCAAAACCCAAAACGAACATGACCAAAACAAAAACATGATCACACAAACATGACAGAAAGAGGTGAAGAGGAGAAGGGGGATAAGGAGAAAGAGGAGAATGAGGAGAGGGACAAAGAAGACAAGGGAGAGAAGGGAGAGAAGCAGAAAGAAGAAAAGGAGGAGAGGGAGAAGAAGAATGAGGAGACGGAGGATATGGAAGAGAATAAGAAGGAGAATGAAGTGAGGGAGAGGGGGATTGAGGAGATGGAGGAGAAGCAGAAGGAATTTAAGGAGGATAGGGAGAAGAAGAATAAGGAGAAGGAGAAGGAGAATATGGAAGAGAATAAGAAGGAGAATGAGGCGAGGGAGAGGGGGATTGAGGAGATGGAGGAGAAGCAGAATGAGGAGAATGAGGAAGGAGAAGGAGAAAGAGGTGACGGAGTAGAATGAGGGGAGAGAGAAGAAGGAGAAGTAGAAGGAGGAGAGGGAGGAGAGGGAGAAGGAGAAAGAGGTGAAGGAGGAGAAGGGGATAAGGAGAAAGAGGAGAATGAGGAGAGGGACAAAGAGGAGAAGGGAGAGAAGCAAAAGGAAGAAAAGGAGGAGAGGGAGAGAAAAAATGAGGAGACGGAGGTTATGAAAGAGAATAAGAAAGAGAATGAGGTGATGGAGAGGGAGATTGAGGAGATGGAAAAGAAGCAGTAGGAGTATAATGAGGAGATAGAAGGAGAAAGAGGTGAAGGAGGAAAATGAGGGGAGATAGAAGAAGGAGAAGCAGAAGGAGGAGAATGAGGGGAGGGAGAAGGAGAAATAGGTGAAAGAGGTGAAGGAGGAGAAGGAGGAGAAGGAAAAGAAGGAGGAGAAGGAAGATAAGCAGAAGAAGGAGAATGAGGAGAGAGAGAAGGCGAAAGAAGAGAAGGAGGAGAAGTAGAAAGAGGACAATTAGGAGAGGGAGAAGAAGAAGAATGAGGGGGAAGAGAAGCAGAAGGATGAGAATGAGGAAAAGGAGAAGGAGGAGAAGGAGGAGAAGGAGGAGAATGACAAGAGGGAGAAGGAGAATGAAGGGAAGAAGGAGAAAGAGAAGAATGGAGGAGGAGGATTGAAGAAGAAGGAAGAGAGGGAGATGAATGAGAATGACAAGGATAAGGAGGAGGAGAAGAAAGGAAGAGAAGCAGAAGGAGGAGAATGAGGGGAGGGAAAATGAGAAAGAGGAGAAGGTGAATGAGGGGAAGAAGAAAAAGGAGAAGGAGGAGATGAAAGAGAATGAGAAGGAGAATGGAGTGAGGGAGAGGGGGATTGAGGAGAAGAAGAAGAAGGAGAATGAGAAGGAGAAGGAGAAGAAGGAGGAGAAGGAGAAGTAAGTAAGTAAATAAGTCAATTTTATTTCTAAAGTGCTTTTCACAGATAAAATGACAAAGCGCTGTACAAAACATCGGTGAAGTAAAACAACAATTACATCTAAAACAACATCCAAGTGGATTGAAAATGATCGTTAAAAGGTGCATTAACTAAAAGCTTTACTAAAAAGAGAAGTTTTCAAATGTTTCTTAAAAGTTTCAACACAGTCAAGATCACGGAGGGACTGGTGCAGATTGTTCTAGAGTCTGGGAGCTATAGTCTGGAATGCCAGGTCTCCACGGGTTTTAAAACCAGTTTTTGGGATCTTTAGAAGACCCTGGCCTGAAGACCGGAGGAGTAGGGGATAACATGTCAGTGATGTACTGAGGGGTCAGGACTAAAACCTTAAAGTCAATGTGGAATTTAACTGGAAGCCAATGAAGACTGGATCAAATGGGGATGATATGGACTGTTCTGGGTGCACCGGTCAGAAGTCTGGCAGCTGCATTATGTACCGTCTGAAGTCTCTTTAGCGTTGACTTGTTGAAAAGAGTGAAGAGAGAATTGCAATAGTCAATACGAGATGAAATGAACGTGTGAATGATCATTTCCAGATCCAATTTTGACAGCAAATTTCTCACTTTAGAAATATTTCTGAGGTGATTAAAACAGTTTTTAGTCAGTTGACGACATTGACCCTCCAAAGACTTGGACTGATCCAAAACAAACCTGCCATCCATACAATACCCCGTTTGTTGACATGGAGATATGAAAACTATGGAAGCATGTTCCACCTCTTATTTGAGCGGAGGTAACACAATCTGGGGAAAAGATTCAAAAGAGATGGCGTCAGAAGGCTAAAGCTAAAAAAACACAGCTCCGTTGAAACCCTCGATGACGTCACACGTCCCTTGGTGACAGGATCCGCCTTTTAAAAGCACAGAATCCGCACACTGTGCTCTCATATTAAACATATCTCAAATGCATATGCCAGGTATTTAATTTTTATTTTTAAAGTTATGTATAAATTACATTCCCTAGTAATTAATTACAATTATTAAAGAGTAAATCCCGTTAGTCATTTAATTTACTTTTTTGATAAAGTAGCGAGTCATAAGTGCAGCAAGTTCAATGCGAGAAATATATTTTTGTTCGTGAAAGCAACGAACAGTATCGCACTAAAATGAACTGGATATCAAACAGGAAGAAGTGACATCACCGTTGTGACACGGCAGACGACAACATACGCACACGTACGCGGCACAATTATTGGACAACAAATCAATGACTCAAGTGACAAACCTGCCATCCAAACAATACCCCGTTTGTTGACATGGAGATATGACAGCCATGAAAGCACATTCCATCTCTTATTTAGGCAGAGGTAACACAATCTGGTGAAAAGATTAAAAAAAGATGGTGTCAGAGTGCTAAAGCTAAAAAACACAGCACAGTTGAAACCCTCAATGACTTAGACTTAGATTTAGACCTAGACAAACTTTATTGATCCACAAGGGAAATTGTTCTACACAGTAGCTCAGTTAAAAAAGATGGAAAGGGTAAGGATGGAAAGGATAATGCAGGTATAAAGTAGACTAAAAATGTACCACAGTAGCTTTATAAAATATAACATACATGTAATATTTACATATTATATACACAGTTTATAATATATACTGATATATTATATTATTATATTATATTATATTTTTACATAAGCAACAGGCCCCGCCTTTTAAAAGCACAGACACACTGTGCTCTCATATTAAACATCTCTCAGATGCATATGCCAGATATTTAAAGTTGTTTTTATTTTTTTTTTAAAGTAATGTATACATTACATACTGTACATGTACAAGTACATAAACATACATTCACTCATGCATATAATCACGTTTCATCAAACATAAATTAACGTTGTTACCCTGGGGTAAACTGGGTAACACATGGCACACTGACAAAGCTTAGCCTATTGTTACTATAACAATCTAAAAGGTTAATACAGTTTGCTTTTCTTTCTTCCCCTTTATTTGTATGCTTTTGTATTTCATGTTATCATTACATAAATGTATTGTTGCATTTGAACAATTGTATTGTTGATAATAGAAGTAATTATTGTTATTATTCATCATCAATAGTGATATTTCTATTGGTATTTGTATTGCTCCATTTGTAGTCTAATAATGTTCATTGTCATTTCTGTATTAATATGTATTTCACAAAGTGCTTCTTTGCTATCACTTTTACTATCATATTTGTACATATCATATTTGCTGATGTTGTTCTATTGTTGTTTTTGTTGTTATTGTTGTGTTTGTTGTTGTCTCTCTGTCTTATCCCTCTCTAGTCCCCACAATTTCCCCCTCTGTCTTTTTTTTTTTGTCTTTCCATCCCCTCTTGCTCCAGTCAGGCTGCACCAAATAATAATATAAATACATTTAGAATAGAATAGAATATACAGTACTTTATTGATCCCTGGGGGAAATGTAGTACCACAGTTCGCTCACAATAAACACTTAGGTATTCTTTACATGTGAATAATATAAATACAGTCTATTATACAGCATTATTCACATGTGAATAATATACATACAGTCTATTATACAGCATTATTCACATGTGAATAAAATAAATACAGTCTATTATACAGCATTATTCACATGTGAAAAATATAAATACAGTCTATTATACATTCAAGTACAGTCAAAAAGGAACATATGCATTATACAGTCTGATAATAAAGTCAAATACAAATAAGGCAACACGAGAAGTATCCCACATTTCTCTTTTGTAAAGTAAATGTGTACAGCAAATATAGATCATCTACATTTGTACCTCAACAATATGATTTGTCTGAGTAGCTGGACAGGACAAAAAAAAAATTTAATTTAATTTACTAAAGTAAGGAGTAACTATTATTAATGAATTTTAAAAATAATTTTCAGAACACTGGTAGTGGAGCATGATTTAGCCATTTCTCGTCCTCCAGTGATAATGCTACTTGTAAGAAGCTCATGTTTTACGTTTGGCACATATATTTTTGTACCGAGGGGCTTTTTTTTTACAATGACCACCATAAAAAGACAACTTTTGAAGGTCCTTTGCAAACGATGCATTGTACTGCTACTGCTGAAGGACCACAGCTTCAGCCTCTGGTTGCTCATGGAAACGCATCCTTTGATGTGGGGTCAAGCGTGAACACGACAACACGGCGGAATCACGTAAATACGACGACGCGGCCTCCAAGCTAAAGTGGGATTTGGTTCCGATTCACAGGACAGATGGGGTCAAATAACAAACTCCCCCTGCGTCAGAAGAAAAAAGAAAAAAAAAAAAGGAAAACAGCTGTAGTGTGTCTCTGCAGTCTGTGCTCATCTGCATTGGGCTTTTTGTTGCGTGCTTTTGTTGCCTGTGCCCGTGGGCTTTTTTGTCCGTCTGTTTGCTACATCGCCAGTGGTGATGGTGAGACACACACACACACACCCACACACACACACACACACACACACACACACACACACACACACACACACACACACACACACACGCTGAGACAAATGATTATGTTTAAATTGAGTAAATGGTCGCTGTGTCTATTAAGTCTGCATGAGGGCTTTCAAGAGGGACCGAAAAGTTGTGTGTTTTGTTTTGCACGTTCAGCGATTTATGAGTATTTTGTATTCCCACAGTAAAGTGGAGCAGGGCGTTGCTCAAGGACGTGTTAAACGGGACACATAGTTGCAGGTGGTATAAACAACGTCCCCAGGCTGCATCACAACACCCCCCGTCATGGACTCCACCAGCACTGTCTTCAGGTCGTTGGATTGAAAAATGTTCTGATTTGACGTTCAAAACTTACAAGTCAATTAGTCGGACGCTGGAGAATAGATTGATTGTGGTCTCTTTTTTTTTTTTTTATAATTTTTAAAATAAAATATTCCAGACAAATAGTTTTTCAAGAGTAAAAGATAACTCTTGCCTGCGTACTGTTTCGGCTTCTGATGAGTAAATGACACTTCAGTGAGTGTATGGCACACTCCATGGCTGTATTGACGCTGTATGTACACAACTTAAAACCAGTGAAGCTGACACGTTGTGTAAATGGTAAATAAAAACAGAATATAATGATTTGCAAATCCTTTTCAACTTATATTCAATTGAATATACTGCAAAGACAAGATATTTAACGTTCGAACTGGAAAACTTTGGTATTTTCTGCAAATATTAGCTCATTTGGAATTTGATGCCTGCAACATGTTTCAAAACAGCTGGCACAAGTGGCAAAAAGACTGAGAAAGTTGAGGAATGCTCATCAAACACTTATTTGGAACAGGTGGGTGCCATGATTGGGTGTAAAAGCAGCTTCCATGAAATGCTCAGTCATTCACAAACAAGAATAGGGTGAGGGTCACCACTTTGTCAACAAATGCGTGAGCAAATTGTTTAAGAACAACATTTCTCAACGAGCTATTGCAAGGAATTCAGGGATTTCACCATCTACGGTCCCTAATATCATCAAAAGGTTCAGAGAATCTGGAGAAATCACTGCACGTAAGCAGCAAGGCTGAAAACCAACATTGAATGCCCGTGACCTTCAAACCCTCAGGCGGTACTGCATAAAAAGTGACATCACCACAAGGGGCTCAGGAACACATCAGTAAACTACTGTCAATAACTACAGTTTGTTGCTACATCTGTAAGTGCAAGTTAAAATTTTACTATGCAAAGCAAAAGCCATTTATCAACAACACCCAGAAACGCCGCCAGCTTTGCTGTACCCGAGCTCATCTAAGATGGACTGATGCAAAGTGGAAAAGTGTTTGGTGGTCTGACGAGTCCACGATTCGAATTGTTTTTGGAAACTGTGGACGTCGTGTCCTCCGGAACAAAGAGGAAAAGAACCATCCAGACTGTTATCGACGCAAAGTTGAAAAGCCAGCATCTGTGATGGTATGGGAGTGTATTAGTGCCCAAGGCATGGGTAACTTACACATCTGTGAAGGTACCATTAATGCTGAAAGGTACATACAGGTAAATGGTAAATGGGTTATACTTGTAGAGCGCTTTTCTACCTTCAAGGTACTCAAAGCGCTTTGCACGCTATTACCACATTCACCCATTCACAGACACATTCACACACTGATGGCGGGAGCTGCCATGCAAGGCGCTAACCACGACCGATCAAGAGCAAGGGTGAAGTGTCTTGCTCAAGGACACAACGACTGTGACTAGGTCGGTAGAAGCTGGGAATTGAACCAGGAACTCTCAGGTTGATGGCACGACCACTCTCCCAACTGCGCCACGCACAGGTTTTGGAGCAACGTATGTTGCCATCCAAGCAATGTTATCATAGACGCCCCTGCTTATTTCAGCAAGACAATGCCGAGCCACGTGTTACAACAGCGTGGCTTCATAGTAAAAGAGTGTGGGTACTAGACTGGCCTGCCTGTAGTCCAGACCTGTCTCCCATTGAAAATGTGTGGCCCATTATGAAGCCTAAAATACCACAACGGAGACCCCGGACAAAAATGGGAAATAATTCCACCTGAAAAGCTTCAAAAATGTGTTTCCTCTGTTCCCAAACGTTTACGGCGTGTTGTTAAAAGGAAAGGCCACGAAACACAGTGGTAAACATGCCCCTGTGACAACTTTTTTGCAATGTGTTGGTGCCATTAAATTCTTACTTAATGATTATTTGCAAAGAAAAAATAGTTTCTAAGTGTGAACATTAAGTATCTTGTCTTTGCAGTCAACTCATTTGAATATAGGTTAAAAAGGATTTGCAAATCATTGTATTCTGTTTTTATTTACCATTTACACAATGTGCCAACTTCACTGGTTTTAGGTTTCGTATGTAAGTACCTTATTTTTCTGACTACAGAGTGCTCTGGGATATAAGCCACACTCCTGAAAGCTTTTAGAAGGAAAAACATATTTTTCTATATATTAGCCACAGATATATATGTTTTGAATAGAGTCATTTACAAAGAAATATTCTATAAATGTTTAACTACATACCTTAATTGTTTCCAAACCGTGTCTGTGACACGGCAGCAAAACGGAAGATCAAACAAAACGAAAGTCATCGTCGTGGACCCGCTAGCTGCACAAGCTAGCTCTCCAATCAGCTAAACAGACTCAATAACTCCACGGTGACATTTTGGTGAATTTACAAAACTGAATAGCAGAAGAATGCCATTGTAAGTTAATAATACTAACACAGACACTGGTAGCATGCTAACGACGCTCAGGTAATTATATTACGATAGCACGTACAAATTTGCATGAAAACTCTCCTTCAGACATCACACATGGGATGGTTTAGTAAGTAAGAATTGTTTTAGTTATATTGTAAAACTTACAAACGTTGCTTGGAGTGATGAATGAAGGATCCATACGAGTAGAAACGCTATGGACGGCCGGAAGACCAACGTGGCACTTGGGTTGGGGGAGAAAAAAAAAGCACTACGCGTCAATGGAACAGTGAGCGGACTCGTCCATAAGATGGAGCCATAGCACAAGCACTTTCTAGGTGTACTTTTTGTTTTTTATTCTATTTTAATTATTGCTGTTATCTGAGAAAAATCCATCAATTAGCTGCACCGTCTTCAAAGCGTAAGAAAAAAGTAGCGTCATTATAATTTACGGTATTCATATACAGTATGTATTTATGTATTCCAATTGGATCGACGATGGCAACGCCCTAATTCAGTACGAGCTGTCACTTGTCAGCTGAAACAAGCACTTCCTGATAAAAAAAAAAAACAGTTTGGTGCTTCACATTCAAAAGACACAGCAACTGTATCAGTCACAGGTTTTTTTGTTCTTAAAGTGACACACACATCTAGGCATCAAGGGACAAAGTATCACTTCTTGTGTTTACTATCGATGCTTCAGTATCGATTGACCCTTCGCTAGTCATTACAATTGGTGCGTGTGTGTGCGTGTGTGTGTGTGTGTGTGTGTGTGTGTGTGTGTGTGTGTGTGTGTGTGTGTGTGTGTGTGTGTGTGTGTGTGTGCGCGACCCTACTACAGCATGTACAACAAAAGACGCACATTTCATTGTCACTTATGACATTATAACGGGGGCTAATGTTAGCATATGCTAGATAAAACATAAAAACATCTGCAAGTTAGCGCAACACGTTTTCTGTAGTTGGAAGTGGAATTTTTGTAGGCTGAAATATGAACATGATATTTAAGTTATTTGTATTATACTTTGTGAGTAAACATTATAAGAAACATCACATGCCCCGATTTAGGCCAATGAGTTCCACAGGAACAGTGCTATGTTCGTAATAATTCAAATACAATAAGATATAAATAGAACACGTTATAATAGGAGTAGATTATGAATAGAATAGAATAAATAAAATATACTCTGACAAGAGATCCAGAAATTTTACCTAAGTAAATGTAGCATGTTACTACGCATCTCTGAATACGGAAACCTATTTAGTCAAGTTTAATGTCTTCTTAGCTCTGCAGCAGACCCTAGGTTCCCACTAAACTCTCCAATCTCGGCCAGGTTTTTTTTTTGTACATCAGAGGGGTTCGGCTTTCTTTTTCTGCTGAAAAAAGTTGTGTTGTGCTTATTTCAATAAAAGACTGTTTCCCTTTTAAAAGTGATAGCTACAACAACATTCATAGGACGTTACTGACACCTAGTGACCAGTCAGTATATATACTGTGAATCTTTGGGTGCTTAACGATTCGATACGATTCCAAATCCTGGTGTGACGATTCTATCCAGAATTGATTCTCGATTAAAGTGATTCTCGCAATGTATTGTTAGGTATAATAATTATAGTAATGTCATGACTTGGTCCTGGGTATTTGCTTTTCCGGGATGCAACGGAAAGTTGGCTCGGGCGAGACGGGAATGTAAGTACATATTTATTTAAACACTATAACTACAAAAAAAAAAGGAAGTAAACAAAAGGCGCGCACAATGGCGGAGAACAAACTATGAAACTAAAACGACTATAAATCTGGAACAAAAACTTACTTTGGCATGGGACATGAAGCATGATCTAAGAGGATGAAGAGTGTGTAGAGCATAAATGCAAGATGTCGTCAGAACGACAAACTGAAAACAATGAACTTAAATACTATAGACATGATTAGTGAAAGCAGGTGCGTGACTCAAAACGTGAAACAGGTGCGTGACGTGACAGGTGAAAACTAATGGTTGCTATGGTGACAAAACAAAACAAAAGTGCACAAAAAGTCCAAAAACAAAACCGAACATGACTAAAACAAAACATGATCACACGGACATGACAAGTAAAACTTTTTCCCAGCAGGTTACAGTTGAAAAAAGCCCTTTCTGGTTGTATGGAGATGGCTTAAAAACGTCTTTTTAAAATGGATTCTTATTAAGAATAATTTAAAAAAAATAAAAATAAAAATACATAAATAAAATAAAAAATAAAAATAAAAAAAAAATATATATATACATATATATATATATATATATATATATATATATATATATATATATATATATATATATATATATATATATATATATATATATATATATATATATATATATATATAATATCTATTTATTTATTTTTTGTATATATACGTTAGGTCAGGAAAAAACACGGAGGCTATTTCATCCGTAAACTCCCCTGAAGAGCAGGGAAACCTTGTAGGGATGAAATAGCCTCCGCGTTTTTTTCCTCACCTAACATATATTCCGCTCTACCTCGGTATTGGGCACTGTATAACGGATAAACCACAGTAACCTCGACTATATTTTTTTGTACATAATTTTTATCGATTTTAAAAAAATTATAAATCAGTTTAAAATCAGGATTTTAAAAAAAATTCACGATTTGGATGTAAATTTACTTTTTTTGTACACCACCCATATACATTTATACTCTTACATGTTGGTTTACGGTTCGCAAAGCTTGAAGTGTGACCCTAAAATGCTGAGACGGCAGTTGGAATGCGGGTAAAAAAGTTTATTTAATGACAGAAACTGAAAAGCGAGTGCAGCTAAGGAGTGCACAAAAAGCTAACACGTGTTGACGTGATTAGGACAATGATGCTGCCCCATCCAGAGGGCGCTGCTGGCATACAAAGCATCCTGATTGGCAAACAGGAACAGGTATGCCCTGATTGCCAGTCATGTACAGGTGACAAAATGTCGCACTGAGGCCGGAAATGAAACCGGAAACAAAACCTCGCACGGGAAAAACTACACAAGTCATGGAGTGTAATCACAGTATAAATATATTAGCAGTCTGCTTATTGTTCCCTTAACCCAACAAAACAAAACGTTGATTTAACTGATTGTTGATGCTGGGCAAAATTGAAACTATGACCATGAAAATCCTTAGTCAAAGAAAACCCCACACTCTATTAGAAGTAAGCTCACATCTCTCGGATACAAATAAACATTTCTAGTTAATGACATAATCACAAAATGTTCCTCGAATCCTTGAATATGTGTGTACAACAATGGATTCCATTGTACACCGAACAATATTTCTGTGCTAAACAAGTAGAGCGACAGAAGGTTTGCGAGTAAAAATCACAGTTTTAGGGTTAAACGAGTACAATAAAGGTGAACATGAATTAGGGGAAATGCATTGTTTTCTAATACAATTGTCTGTGATTGGGTCAGAGGTTCCGATCAGAGCTTTGAATTCAATCTTGCGTTGCTTAAACTAGCCCGAGGGTTCGCCCGCATGAGCAGAGCGGATCAATACAATCAAATCATGTATGCGTACGCTCAGTGACACCTGTGGCGACAGTGACACAACACACACACATTACTTATTTTAGTGCGGCTATAAAAGAATCACAAGGCCAAAAGGCGTTGATTATGCAACTGTCTAAGTTAATTATGTGTTGATTACCCAGTTGTCCTTTACAACAGGCGGGGCGACACATTGCTCCCACAGGGAAAAATACAGTGTGGTTGTCGGATAAAAGAGACGGATGAAAGGGTGACACTAAGCGGGGGAAATGTTTGGATCTTTGGCTGTGAAGCAGTCAGGTTTAACTCTGCAGAACCGACCACACTATGCTGCATGACTGGGCGATTGTATGATCGTGATCATTTGCAGGTGTTAACCCGATCACACATGGTGTGAATATCCGTAGCAATAGCCAATAAGAGTCAACCTTTTCCTGCTCAACTGGTTTTTCCAAGGTACCTCAGAGGTAAACAAAATCAATCAATCAATCAATCAATGTTTATTTATATAGCCCTAAATCACAAGTGTCTCAAAGGGCTGCACAAGCCACAACGACATCCTCGGTACAGAGCCCACATAAGGGCAAGGAAAAACTCATCCCAGTGGGACGTCGATGTGAATGACTATGAGAAACCTTGGAGAGGACCGCATATGTGGGTAGCCCCCTCCCCTGTAGGGGAGACCGAATGCAATGGATGTTGAGTGGGTCTGACATAATATTGTAGGAGTCCAGTCCATACTAGATCCAACATAATAGTAAGAGTCTAGTCCATAGTGGGGTCAGCAGGAAACCATCCCTAGCGGAGACGGGTCAGCAGCGCAGAGATCTTCTCAACTGATGCACAGGCGAGCGTTCCACCCCGGGTCTCGACTCTGGACAGCCAGCACTTCATCCATGGTCACCGAACCTGTGTGTCTCCCCCTCCACAAGGGATAGGGGGGAGCAGAGGAGAAAAGAAAAGAAACGGCAGATCAACTGGTCTAAAAAAAGGGGGGCTATTTATAGGCTAGAGTATACAAATGAGTTTTAAGATGGGACTTAAATGCTTCTACTGAGGTAGCATCTCTAACTGTTACCGGGAGGGCATTCCATAGTACTAGAGCCCGAATAGAAACTGCTTTATAGCCCGCAGACTTTTTTTGGGCTCTGGGAATCACTAATAAACCGGAGTTCTTTGAACTCAGATTTCTTGCCGGGACATATGGCACAATACAATCGGCAAGATATGATGGAGCTAGACCGTGTAGTATTTTATACGTAAGTAGTAAAACCTTAAAGTCACATCTTAAGTGCACAGGAAGCCAGTGCAGGTGAGCCAGTATAGGCGTAATATGATCAAACTTTCTTGTTCTTGTCAAAAGTCTAGCAGCCGCATTTTGTACCAACTGTAATCTTTTAATGCTAGACATAGGGAGACCCGAAAATAATACGTTACAGTAATCAAGACGAGACGTAACGAACGCATGAATAATGATCTCAGCGTCGCTAGTGGATGAAATAGAACGAATTTTAGCGATATTACGGAGATGAAAGAAGGCCGTTTGAGTAACACTCTTAATGTGTGACTCAAACGAGAGAGTTGGGTCGAAGATAATACCCAGATTCTTTACCGAGTCGCCTTGCGTAATTGTTTGGTTGTCAAATGTTAAGGTGGTATTATTAAATAAATGTCGGTGTTTAGCAGGACCGATAATCAGCATTTCCGTTTTCTTGGCGTTGAGTTGCAAGAAGTTAGCGGACATCCATTGTTTAATTTCATTAAGACACGCCTCCAGTTGACTACAATCCGGCGTGTTGGTCAGCTTTAGTGGCATGTAGAGTTGGGTGTCATCAGCATAACAGTGAAAGCTAACACCGTATTTGCGTATGATGTCGCCTAGCAGCAGCATGTAAATACTAAAGAGTGTAGGGCCAAGAACCGAACCCTGAGGAACTTCGCACGTTACCTTAACATAGTCCGAGGTCACATTATTATGGGAACAGATAGGAACAGAATGACCGCATTTCTGCTGTCAGTGAAGTAACTGTTAGCCATGACTTGGAGTTGTCCATGGTCCTGTGATTTCTTCATTAACAGAATCGCGGACAGGATCGCAGAATCGACCACACTATGCTGTACGACTGGGCGATTGTACGATCATGATCGAGATCATTTCCGGGTCGAGTACATGTTAACAACGATCAAAAGTGACGTGAATGTCCGTAGCAGCAGCCAATCAAAGTCAACCTTTCCCTGCCCAACTTGTTTTTACAAGGTATCTCAGAAGTAAACAGAATCCAAGATGGGAACAGAATGATTGAACTACTGAGGGCAGTGAAGTAACTGTCAGCCATGACTTGGAGTTGTCCAGGGTAATGTGATTTCCACATTCACAGAATCGCGGACGGGATCGCAGAATCGGCCAATAAAAAACATAATCTACTAGAAAGTCACTAAAAATTACATATCAAGATTGAATTGAGGATAAGGAATGTTTGTCTGGAGAAATTGTGTTTATGGGGCCTATGCACTTCAAATACACTTACATCTGTTGAGCCAGGGTCCGGGGACAGTGACAGTCAGATCTCAGGGTGCTTAAAAACTACAGAGCTGTATACATGAAAGAAGATCCTTCTCCGACCCTCTGTTGGTGTCCTGATGGACTGGACCCACACATGATCTATTAATGTAACAATTGAAGAACTGTACCCACTCCATATCCATTGCTCCCCACGTCTGCAGCCCCTTCCCAAGGTTCCTTGTGTTTTCCCAGTCATACCAAAGACTATAAAAATGGCACTCATTACCTCCCTGCTTGGCACTCAGCATCAAGGGTTGGAATTGGGGGTTAAATCACCAAAAATGATTCTCGGGCGTGGCCACC
Organism: Nerophis lumbriciformis; assembly: GCF_033978685.3. Classification (NCBI taxonomy): domain Eukaryota; kingdom Metazoa; phylum Chordata; class Actinopteri; order Syngnathiformes; family Syngnathidae; genus Nerophis; species Nerophis lumbriciformis. The sequence goes on along the minus strand of NC_084571.2, from coordinate 13,002,768 downwards.
GCTGCTGCTCACTGCTCCCCTCACTCCCCAGGGGGTGAACAAGGGGATGGGTCAAATGCAGTGGACAAATTTCACCACACCTAGTGTGTGTGTGACAATCATTGGTACTTTAACTTTAACTTTAACTTGAATTACTACTGCTAATGCTAGCCAGTTGGCTGTTTTGAATGCCGCAACTTAAACATTTGTATTAGTAAGTCAATAATAACTTGACAGCTAATGGTTTAGCTTGAACACCTGTGTTGAAATAATAAGTATGTATTCTAAATTTCTGCCATGTTCAATTGAGTTAAACTATTGGTACGATCAGTGCCGGCCCAAGCCTCCATGGGGCCCTAAGCAAAATTTGATTTTGGGGCCCTCTATTTCTGCCAATAATATTGATTGATCATTCACACACCTACTATAAACTCATTGCGGCTCTGGCAGTGTTGTTTACATTATCCTATTGTCAGCCTGGCATGTCTTTACAAATGACATGTCATTTATAAAGATATGGGGGTGGCCCAGTTAAGAACATAAATAATACCAATGAATGAACGAATGATGTCCAGAGTGCCACATATGGTTCCTAATCTTAAAATGTAGAAAACATTCAGCTACAAGAGTGGCCTGGGGTTGAACAGTCCAAGTGATAAAGCTTTGTATTTACAGTAAAAGTGTCATCTTGTCTCATCAGTCTTGTACATATTAGTCTTTAATTACTAGTTTATATTTTTAGTTAATTGTTCATATTTAATGTTTACTTTGTACAAAGAGAGCGCAGTCTACTGAAGTTAAATTCCATGTGTGTTAAACATAACTGGACAATAAAGCTGATTCTGATTCACTTTATTATTTTTGGTAACAAAAACCTGAAACAGCAATGTGCAAAAATGTTGACCTAAAATTGTGTTTTTGTACAATAATATATCTTTGATCATTTAGGAATCATCAGTCAGACTCGTACATGCAAAAAATAAAAAATAATAATTTTTTGTTAATTGCTTTTGGGGGCCCCCTGGTGGCCGCGGGGCCCTAAGCAAGCGCTTAGTACGCTTATGCCTTGGGCCGGCTCTGGGTACGATATTATGTTACTCCGCTTTTCTTGTTTAATTTGCTTCGCTATTTTCTCAGTATGTTTATTAAATGTTTAACTAATCTCTAGTTTCTTTAATTTTTACCAAAAATGCTTTGAAACTGGCTGGAAGGTTAAAAAGAATATACTATTTTATGATAATTCGGATGGTATGAAAAAAAATATCGTAATTAGTATTTCAGGCCATATTGCCCAGCCCTACTAACAACATTCTAACTACACAGTGGAAATTGACCAACATTTTCTGAAAAAAAGTCTCTAAAGTTAGGCGTTCAAATATCATGCAATAAAATACCCACATACGTGAAAGATAGACCCTCCAGGAATTCAAATCCAATTGCAACTTTGTCCCAACCCCACAACTCCCACACACATTTTGGCCAAAGTCGCCATTTTCTCCTTGCATCCAGCTTGGCCTTTGTTCGAGGGAGTGCCGATTTCAGATTTCTGGTTACGCAACTTAATCCATGCATGGCACTCGTTGGGGGCCCAGTGCTAATGACAACGGGACAATATAAAAACAGGAAGGAACCAACTTCAACTACATATAGAGACTGTCTTTGACAGAAAAGAATAAAACACTATATTTTCATCAAACATGAGAGCAAGACAAAAGTACCGGTGGCTACTCTGTTAGGTACAGTTCAAACATAATATAAATAATAAATAACATGGTGAAAACAAATAGCAATGAGCAAAGCCTCTCGAGGGAGGGCCGACGGCGGCCGATGATCTTCTCCACTGTCCTAGTCACCCTCTGCACGGCTTTCTTGTCTGCAGCAAAGCATGTAAAAAACAGTTACGCAGTAAAAAGGCGTAGAGGAGGTCCATTTGTTGAAGCACACGCTCCTTTAATTACAGAGTAGTTTTTGTCTTTATTCCCAGGATATGTCAAGACCAGGTTGGACAGAACACCTTGGCAGAGGTAAATCAACAATATTTTTTAGTTTTCTTGCTTAGTTTGTGCTTTAACCTTCTTGTTATTTTGCACTGGTAAATTGTTTCCTCAAGATTTTAATGTAGACTACGTCATTGAAAGTCAAAGTACTGGCTGGTTTCCTCCAAACACGCCAAAAGAGTTCTATCTTTGTCTCATAAAATCAGATTGTTTTGTTTCTCACGGTCCGAGAGTCTTTCAGGTGCATTTTGGCAAACTTTTTACTAAGAAACGCCTTCGGTCTGGCCACTCTATCATACAGGCCTGATTGGTGGATTGTCCTTCCGGAAGGTTCTCCTCTCTCCACAGAAGAATGCTGTACTTCTGAAGAGTGACCAAGGGGTTCTTGGTCACCTCCCTGACTAGACTAAGAAGAATGCAACAATGTACAGAGACATCCTGGATGAAAACCAACACTTCCCATCTGACCCAAGGGAGCTTGAGAGGTGTGGCAAAGAGGAATGAGAGAAAGTGCCCAAAGATATTTATTTATAATAAAAATGCAAAAAATAAATTAAAAAATCACATTTTCATTATTGTCTGTGGAATTAAAAAAAAAAAAAAAGAATTTATCCCATTTTTAAAATAAGGCTCTACAAAACAAAATGTGAAAAAGTTCTGGAAGGTTCTCCTCTCTCCACAGAGGAATGCTGTACCTCTGAAGCGTGACCAAAGGGGTTCTTGGTCACCTCCCTGACTAGACTAAGACGAATGCAGCAATGTACAGAGACATCCTGGATGAAAACCAACACAACCCATCCGACCTGAGGGAGCTTGAGAGGTGCGGCAAAGAGGAATGAGAGAAAGTGCCCAAAGATATTTATTTGTAATAAAATTGAGAAAATTTAAAAAAAAATCACATTTTCATTATTGTCCGTGGAATTTTTAGAACAAAAATTAATTTATTCCATTTTTAAAATAAGGCTGTAACATAACAAAATGTAAAAAGGTCCAACCCTGTGAATACTTTCCGGATGCAACGTAGCAGCATAAGCTACTTAGCGCTCTGTGATCACGACACAGCTAAAAGTAGTTCTTCAGCGGTATTGTTGGCGGTTTTTGGATCATTTTTTAAATAGTGCAAAAAACATATGTGTTCTTGTCTTCCATAAGGATCGTGAATGACTCCATAAAAGTGCAGTTTAAGTCTGTCATTGTGCCCCAAAAGAGTGAAACGTGATATTCCACGTAAAGTTTGAATGCGGTGTATGTCGCACAAAATAGAATTATAAGAACAAACTAGTAAATCTATTCTGATCGCCTCACATGTCATCTTTCCCTCTATCCTCACTAGCCCTCCAGTTCCTGCCGCTGAAAACCAACCCCACTGCATGATGCTGCCACCACCATGTTTCACTGTAGGGAATACGCATGCATCTATCGAGATGAGGATAAAAGGACCATAATGCCACTCTGCATTAACTGTCAAAACAAATCTAAGTGCACATCCATGTCTCGTGCGAGCGACCACGGTGGAAGCGCGTGTTTGAACATCCTGGTACTAACAGACTTTCAATCCATCAAATCAAGGTGGTTATAATAATATTAGGGCTGTCAAAACTAACAACTCATGTGATTAATCACAAAAATGATCGCATTAATCATGAACACGCTTAGATTTATTATGCAATTTATTTTGAGCGTACAAGTTATTTTTCCTAAATCACAACACGGTCAGTGATCAGACCCCTCAGGCCATGGCACAGGTGCCATTCAACTAGTTGTAAGTCCATGTGCCGTCCCAAAACTTATGAAAATATTTTGTGAAAGTCGAAAAGTTCAAAAGTGTTGCTTTGAGCAAATTTTAATTATGCAAGCGAATAATCACCTGTGATTAATCATGATGAATCTGAATTCCAAAATGGTTTGACAGCCCTAAAACAACATTTAATCTGTTATTGTTCACACCCAGAAATCAGTGCACGTAAGCGATGATATTACTGACCTTGGACAAAGGATATCACCACATGGGCTCAGGAACACTTCAGAAAACCACTGTCAGTAACTACAGTTGGTCGCTACATCTGTAAGTGCAAGTTAAAACTCTACTATGCAAAGCGAAAGCCATTTATCAACAACACCCAGGAACGCCGCCGACTTCGTTGGGTCCAAGCTCATCTAAGATGGACAGATGCAAAGTGGAAAAGCGTTCTGTGGTCTGACAAGTCCACATTTCAAATTGTTTTTGGAAACTGTGTCCTCCGGACCAAAGAGGAAGAGAACCATCCGGATTGTTATAGGCGCCAAGTTCAAAAGGTGCCATTCAACTAGCTGTAAGTCCATGTGCCGTCCCAAAACTTACGAAAATATTTTGTGAAGCTTGAAAAGTTACCGAGTGTTGCTGGGAGCAAATTTTAATTATGCAAGCGAGTAATCACCTGTGATTAATCATTATGAATCTGAATTTCAAAATGGTTTGACAGCCCTAAAACAACATTTAATCTGTTATTGTTCACACCCAGAAATCAGTGCACGTAAGCGATGATATTACTGACCTTGGACAAAGGATATCACCACATGGGCTCAGGAACACTTCAGAAACCCACTGTCAGTAACTACAGTTGGTCGCTACATCTGTAAGTGCAAGTTAAAACTCTACTATGCAAAGCGAAAGCCATTTATCAACAACACCCAGGAACGCCGCCGACTTCGTTGGGTCCAAGCTCATCTAAGATGGACAGATGCAAAGTGGAAAAGCGTTCTGTGGTCTGACAAGTCCACATTTCAAATTGTTTTTGGAAACTGTGTCCTCCGGACCAAAGAGGAAAAGAACCATCCGGATTGTTATAGGCGCCAAGTTCAAAAGGTGCCATTCAACTAGCTGTAAGTCCATGTGCCGTCCCAAAACTTACGAAAATATTTTGTGAAGCTTGAAAAGTTACCGAGTGTTGCTGGGAGCAAATTTTAATTATGCAAGCGAGTAATCACCTGTGATTAATCATGATGAATCTGAATTTCAAAATGGTTTGACAGCCCTAAAACAACATTTAATCTGTTATTGTTCACACCCAGAAATCCGTGCACGTAAGGGATGATATTACTGACCTTGGATCAAGGATATCACCACATGGGCTCAGGAACACTTCAGAAACCCACTGTCAGTAACTACAGTTGGTCGCTACATCTGTAAGTGCAAGTTAAAACTCTACTATGCAAAGCGAAAGCCATTTATCAACAACACCCAGAAACGCCGCCGACTTCGCTGGGTCCGAGCTCATCTAAGATGGACAGATGCAAAGTGGACAAGTGTTCTGTGGTCTGACGAGTCCACATTTCAAATTGTTTTTGGAAACTGTGTCCTCCGGACCAAAGAGGAAAAGAACCTTTAGGATTGTTACAGGCGCCAAGTTCAAAAGGTGCCATTCAACTAGCTGTAAGTCCATGTGCCATCCCAAAACTTACAACAATATTTTGTGAAGCTTGAAAAGTTACAGAGTGTTGCTTGGAGCAAATTTTAATTATGCAAGCGAGTAATCACCTGTGATTAATCATTATGAATCCAAACTCCAAAATGGTTTGACAGCCCTAAAACAAAGTTTAATCTGTTATTGTTCACGCCCAGACACTCACATCACCATGGTAACTAGATTGACTCAGCTTTGTGAAGTGTACATTGAAATGTCATCTTTTTCATGGATTTCAATGACAAATGTAAGTAAAACAACCAAGAAAGACAAGTGTCCTAGCAGGTTTTGAGCCCGCCTTCATTCGTGACTTCAGCACTCTGGCCTGATTTATGCAGGGTGGGCGTGTCCGGAGGCAGAATGGAAGAACATGAATACGAAGAATGTGCATACTTTGGAGCGCTTAAAAACTTTTAAGCAATGACAGGCAAAAAGGCCCATTAATATTTTTTTTATTAATAAACTAAACTTTTGGAATGCTCTCCCTCTGAATGTCAGAGCGACAACATCTTTGTTTTGTATTTATTGCTATTTATATGTTTTTTATAATTTTTAATCTGTAACACTTTAGTTTTTTACACTATTTTTTATTAATTTAAACTATATTTTATATGTAGAATGTTTTGTATTTGTGATTTATATTATTTTTAATCTTTTTTAATCTTTTAAGGTTTTGTTTTTGTTTTTTCACTATTTTTATCCATTTTAACTGTGTAGAATGTTTTTTATTCATTGTGATTTATATTATTTTTAATATGTTTTACACTTTTGTTTTTTTCCCACTATTTGTATCCATTTGAACTGTGTTTTATATGTAGAATGCTTCGTATTTATTGTGATTTTTATTATTTTTTCATCTTTAAGGTTTTTTTCTCTCTCACTATTTGTATGCATGTTAACTGTGTTTTATATGTAAAATGTTTTGTATTTATTGTGATTAATATTATTTGGAATGTTTTCTATTCTTTTTAAGCTTTAGTTTTTTACTCCCTGTTTTTATGCATTTTAACTGTGTTGTATATGTAGAATGTTTTGTTTTTATTGTGATTTATATTATGTTTTTGTATATTTTTTTAAACTTTTACGCTTTTGTTTTTTTTCACAATTTTTATCCATTTTAACTTTGTTTTGTATGTAGAATGCTTCGTATTTATTGTGATTTGTATTATTTTCAATCTTTTTTAATCTTTTATGCTTTGAATTTTTTCACAGTATTTAAGCATTTTAACTGTGTTTTATATTTAGAATGTTTTGTATTTATTGTGATTAATATTATTTGGAATGTTTTCTATTCTTTTTAAGCTTTAGTTTTTTATTGCCCGTTTTTATGCATTTTAACTGTGTTGTATATGGAGAATGTTTTGTTTTTATTGTGATTTATATTATTTTTTTTATATTATTTTTAAATCTTTTACGCTTTTGTTTTTTTTCACAATTTTTATCCATTTTAACTTTGTTTTGTATGTAGAATATTTCATATTTATTGTGATTTTTATTATTTTTAATCTTTTATGCTTTTAATTTTTTCACAGTATTTATGCATTTTAACTGTGTTTTATATTTAGAATGTATTGTATTTATTGTGGTTTATATTATTTTTATATTTTTTGATATTTTACGCTTTTGGTTTTTTTTCCCACTATTTTTATCCATTTTAACTGTGTTTTAGATGTATAATGTTTTGTATTTAATTGTGATTTTTTTTTTTTTTTATATATTTTTGATTCTTTTACGCTTTAGTTTTTTTTTCATTATTTGTATCCATTTAACTGTGTTTTATATGTAGAATATTTTGTATATATTGTGGTTTTTATTATTGTTATATTTCCTAATATTTTATATTTTTGTTTGTTTGCACTATTTTATGAATTTAACTGTGTTTCATATATCAAATGTTTTGTGCTTATTGTGATTTTGATGATCATTATTACCTTTAATATTTTACTTTAGTTGTATTTCATACAGCTTTTTGGGGCAGAAGTCTGTTTTAGAAATGGGCTATATAAATATATCTACCTTGACCTTGACCTAGTTGCATATTTTTATTCAATTTTTTGCATTAACACCTGATTGGTCTTTAGGTGAAACATAGTTGTCTATAAAATAATAATAATAGAAAATTCATACTAATATTAACATTAGTGTGGATAAATAAAACAACCATGTTTGAGCCGAAAACACATATTTTTAAAAGTACTTCATTTAGGAGATAAGTAGTATTTTAAAAGGAGGACGCGGGTAAACAGCAAGTCTTAAGCTAGGAAATGTAATAACAAACTAGTTGAAAAATGTGCAATGAAGAAGGAGAACAGATGGTTTGAGAGCAAGAAGATGAATGAAGAGCAGACAAGTCTCATGGAAAGGAAGGAAGGAAGCAGATGGTCCATACAACTTTGGCCCAGATGGGCTCACTTGAAGTGACGCAGGTAAAAAACAACAACAGATACACACCTGAATAAGTCCCGGCAATCTTTCACCTACTCAACAAATCCATCATCACATTTTCAACTCAGCAAAATAAAAGTGGTTTCCTTGACTCAGTGTAGGGTTGCACTGATTTTAAAGGGGAACTGCACTTTTTTTGTAATTTTGTCTGTCTTATGTGAGACAAGAACAAGAACAATAATGTTTTTATTTGCTTTTTTATTACATTCTAAATCGTAAAATACTGCAAGTATGAGGTAGCTAACAATGGAACTAATAGGAGTCATCTATTGGGAGCATAAAGCCCTAAAAAACATTCGAAAAACCACCAACAATACTCCATTTACATGTCGTATTAGCACTATTTTTACTGTAGGTTCTGCCGCCGAGGAACTACTTTTACAGCTAACTAGCTTATACTGCTATATTGACATACTTAGCTGCTGAATATCCTCCGAATTGGTGAAAGTTAATTCTAGATAATAAAACATGTCTCTCACCTGGATAGTAGAAGGTTGTGTCCATAAACCCACAAGTTGGTCAACTTTGACATCCAACTTAGACCCAGAGATGGCAAGAAAGACATGAAAAAAAAATATATACTTTTTTTAATTCTTCGTGAGGATTATGATCAAATTTTCATCCAAACCTGAACCGGAAGATATAAACATCCCAGTGAGAGCAGACAGTATACAGTATGTGATTGGATCATCAGCATAGTCTTTGTTGTCACTCATGAAGTCTGCCGTGATTAGTAGTGATTAGTTGTGATGCGTTTTTGAAATTAATACGCCACTTAAACTGATTTTCTTTAATAAAAAGGGCATACAACTTAAAATAATACAACTTTATGTCGACAGTTACTGAAGCTCTGAAGTTGCTCTAAAGATTTAAGCACTGAAAGTAAAACATAAAACAAAATAATGTATTATTAATTTTTAACACTTTTATAACTAGGACCCTTTTTGATCCCTGGGGATTTTAGTGTGATTTTTTTTTTTTACATTTCTAACAAAAAACGCCTTTGCTTAAAAAAGAATGAATCAAAATCAATGTTGCAAATGATTTATTACTTCACGTCCAAAATTCCACATTTAACATCTATAGGGGGAAAGGATTGCATATTTTGGGTTGTTGCCCTAAATGCAGGATTTTCTTTAACAAAAAGGGCATAAAACATTAAAAAAATAAAAACTTTATATCAAAAGTTACTGTAGATCTAAAGTAAATCTAAAGATTTAAGCGCTGAAAGTGAAATTACTTATTTTTAACACTTTTATGTGTGGGACCCTTTTGGATCCCTAGGAATTTTAATGTGATTTTTTTTTCTAACAAAAAACTGTCTTTGCTCAAAAAATAATAATGAATCAAAATCAATGTTTTTACAAATTATTTATTACTTCATGTCTAAAAAGGGGCAAAGGCTTGCATATTTTGGGTTTTTGTCTTAAAAAACAGGATTTTCTTTAACAAAAAGGGCATAAAACGTAAATAATAAAACTTTATATGGACAGTGACTGTAGATCTAAAGTTGCTTTAAAGATTTAAGCGCTGAAAGTTAAACATAAAATAAAATAATGTATTACTTATTTTTAACACTTTTATGTGTGGGACCCTTTTGAATCCCTGGGGATTTTAATGTGATGTTTTTTTCTAACAAAAAAACAGCTTTTAAAAAAAATAATAATAAATGAATCAAAATCAATGTGACAAATAATTTATTACTTTGAATGTAAAATTCTACTTTTAACATTTTTAGGGGGAAAGCGTTGCATATTTGGGGCTTTTGCCTTAAAAACAGGATTTTCTTTAACAAAAAGGGCATACAACGTAAACAAATACAACTTTACATCAACAGTTACTGTAGATATGAAGTTGCTCTAAAGATTTAAGCGCTTAAAGTAAAACATTAAAAAATATATATTGTATTACTTATTTTTAACACTTTTATCTGTGGGACTTTTTTGAATCCCTGGGGATTTTAGTGTGATTGTTTTTTTCTAACAAAAAACTGTCTTTGCTGTAAAAATAATAATCAATCAAAATCAGTGTTACAAATTATTTATTATTTCACGTCTAAAATTCCACTTTTAACAAGGATTGCCTATTTTTCCTCAAAAAACAAAATTGTCTTTAACAAAAAGGGCATACAACATTTTTAAAAATATATACCTTTTTATCAACAGTTAATGTAGATCTGAAGTTGCTCTAAAGACTTAAGCGCTGAAAGTAAAACAAAGAAAAATAATGTATTACTTATTTTAACACTTTTATGTGTGGGACCCTTTTGGATCCCTGGGGATTTCAGTGTGATTTTGTTCTTTAATATAACAAAAAAACTGCCTTTGCTGTAGAAATAATAATGAATCAAAATTAATGTTACAAGTTATTTATTACTTCAAGTCTAAAATTCCACTTTTAACATTTTAGGGGGAAAGGCTTGTATATTTTGGGTTTTTGCCTTAAAAAACAGTATTTTTTTTAACAAAAAGGGCATAAAACAAAAAAAACAACTAAAAAAAAACACTTTATATCGACAGTTACTGTAGATCTGAAATAGATCTAAAGATTATAGTGTTGAAAGTAAAAAAAAATTAAATAATGTATTACTTATGTTATCACATTTTAATGTGTGGGATCCTTTTGGATCCCTGATCATTTTAGTGTGATTGATTTTTTTATTTTTGACAAAAAAAAAAAAAAAATCAATATCAATCTGAAGATTTAAGCGCTGAAATTAAAACATAAAATACAATAATGCATTACTTATTTTTAACACTTTTATGCTTGGGACCCTTTTGGATCCCTGGGGATTTTAGTGCATACTTGCCAACTCTCCCGATTTTCCCGGGAGACTCATGAATTTCAGTGCACCTCCCGAACATCTCCCGGGGCAACCATTCTCCCGAATTTCTCCCGATTTCCACCCGGACAACAATATTGGGGGCGTCCTCTACAACCTGTGGTCACGTCCACTTTTCCTCCATACAACCAGTGTGCCGGCCCAGTCACATAATACATGCGGCTTTTACACACACATAAGTGAATGCAATGCATACTTGATCAACAGACATACAGGTCACACTGAGGGTGGCCGTATAAACAACTTTAACACTGTTACAAATATGCGCCACACTGTGAACCCGCACCAAACAAGAATGACAAACACATTTTGGGAGAACATCCACACCATAACACAACATAAACACAACAGAACAAATACCCAGAACCCCTTGCAGCACTAACTCTTCCAGGACGCTATAATATACACCCCCCACTACCACCAAACCCCGACCCCCCAACCCCGCCCACCTCAACCCCGCCCCCACACCTCAACCCCACCCCATCTCCCGAATTCAGAGGTCTCAAGGTTGGCCTGTATGTTTTGGTGTGATTTTTTTTTTTTCCCAACAAAAAAACTGCCTTTGCTGTAAAAATAATAGTGAATCAAAATCAATGTTTTTACAAATTATTTATTACTTCACGTCTAAAATTCAATTTTCCACATTTTTAGAGGGAAAGGATTGCATGTTCTGGGTTTTTGCCTTAAAAAAACAGTATTTTCTTTAACAAAAAGGGCATAAAACGTAACAAAAAAAAAACAAAAAAAAAAAAAAAAAATTATATCGGCAGATACTGTAGATCTGAAATAGATCTAAAGATTAAAACCTTTTGGATCCCTGAGAATTTTAGTGTGATTTATTCATTTTTTTTAACAAAAAAACATATTTGCTCAAAAACATAATAATAAATCAAAATCAATCTAAAGATGTAAGCGCTGAAATGAAAACATAAAATACAATAATGTACTACTTATTTTCAACACTTTAATGTGTGGGACTCTTTTGAATCCCTGGGGATTTTAGTGTGATTTTTAATTTTTTTTCCCCTAACAAAAAAACTGCCTTTGCTGTAAAAAATAATGAATCAAAATCAATGTTTTTACAAATTACTTATTACTTCACGTCTAAAATTCCTCTTAACATTTGTAGGGGGAAAGGATTGCATATTTTGGGTTTTTGGCTTAAAAAACAGCATTTTCTTTAACAAAAAGGGCATAAAACTTAAAATTTTAGTGTCATTTTTTTGGTTTTATTATTTAAGAGCGCGAGTCACGCTGCTTGGTGCGTACATTTGAAATTGTGACAGGACAGCAAGTCTTGTGAATGGTGAAGTTTTATTCTAGTCGCTCGACATGGAGAGAGAGAGAGAGAGAGAGAGAGAGAGAGAGAGAGAGAGAGAGAGAGAGAGAGAGAGAGAGAGCGAGAGAGAGAGAGAGAGAGAGCCACTGTACAGAAGAGCTCCTGTGATGTTCACACAAAAAATATTGTTTTTCCTCTTCCTCATGTATAATCCTCCATGATGATGAATTCCAGTCATTTACAGGTGACGTTTACAGGTGTTTCTTAATCATATTCAAAATAGTTCTTTTAAACGTCTTTCAGGAATTTGTACCCAAATTAACAGTTTGTTTTGTTTCCCTTAAAAAAGCGTTTCTTACAGCAAACCATAAAGAAAAAAGTATCTTTGGAGGGAGAGCCGACTCAGTCTCTGTTTTTTTTTTCCCTCTCCTTTTCTGCAGTGTTTTTGTCGTGTTGGCCGGCGGAGTCCTGGCTCGACGAGGAGGAGGAAGAGAGAAGCAGCGCTGGTGATACTTTTTTTTTTTTTTTTTTTCTAAATTCTCACCTGCCACGGAGGAAGAGCAAGGATGTCCCGCCACACCAAAACCCAGCCTTGACCTCTGACCTGGGGGCCTGATAATGACCCGACGAGCCAATGAGGGGAGAGGGCCACAAGGTCAGGACCCGCACCTCCCCACCCCCCCACCCCCCAAAGAAGCAGCAGCAGCTTCACTGTGTCTAACAAAGAGTGTGTCTGAAGGAATTGTTTTTTGCCTCATTCCTGTGAGAATCCTGCGTGTGACTGGACTATCCATGACTGGCTGCAGTGTGCTCAAACAACTACCAGGTATCATCTCTTTCGGACTTACAGTAGGGAAGGGGCTAATTTGGCCCCATTCCTGGGTGGATCCATCGTTTTGCAATGCAGTTTGCAGAAAATGATGGAAAGCGGCACTCGACATGCCAACTGTTGCTGTGGTCAACGTTAGAATCACCACAAAACACATTTTAAGAGAGTGTTTCGGGCGCTCACGGTGATATTGTCTTTACTTGTGACAGTAAAGACAATATCAAACAGAAAAAATCTGAAACTACAGTCAGATACGTTTTTTTCACCGCAAAAATGATGACTAAACTGGTTAATCTGTATTTTCATTTGCACTTTAATTCTATCGACAGTTTACTTAAGAAATAAATCAATCATTTTTGCAATGCAGTCTGCTGAAAATGATTGAAAGCACCACTCTACATCGCAACTGACGCAGGGGTCAACTTAAAATCGCCACAAAACATATTTCAAGACAGTGTTTCTTAACCATAGGGCCGTGAGCGCCCCCCTAGTTGTGGTCCATACTCAGTTGTAATACACTTTTCCACCACTTGTGGCAGTAAAGACAATATCAAACAGAAACAAATCTGAAATTACAGTCTGAGAAATAAGCGCAACATTTATGACTAAAGTGGTGAATCTGTATTTTCATTTGCTCTTTAATTCTATCAATAATTTTACTTAAGAAAGATAATCATTTCTGCAATACAGTCTGCTGAAAATGATGGAAAGCGCAATAGTCAATGTTAGAATCGCCACAAAACACATTTTAAGGGAGTGTTTCTTAACCATAGGGCTGTGACTGCCCCCTAGAGCGCCGCCAAACAATATGTGTTTCTGAGCTGTGGTCCATACCCAGTTGTAATATACCTTTCAACCACTTGTGGCAGTAAAGACAGAATCAAACGGGAAAAAAATCTGGAGCAATAGTCCGAGTAGTTTTCTTAAGCGCAACAATTGTGACTAAAGTGGTGAATCTGTATTTGCATTTGCACTTTAATTTTATTGATAGTTTACTTAGGAAAGATATCAATAATGTTTGCAATGCAGTCTGCTGAAAATGATGGAAAGTGCCGCTCTACATGGCAAATGACGCTGTGGTCAACGTTGCAATCGCCACGAAACACATTTTAAGACAGTGTTTTTAACCATAGGGCTGCCAAACAATATGTATTTCTCACTTTTCCACCACTTGTGGCAGTAAAGACAAAATCAAACCGAAAGAAATCTGGAACACATTTTTTAAAGGGCAAAAATTATGACAAAATGTGTTAATCTGTATTTTTATTTGCACTTGAATTCTATCAGAAGTTTTCTTAAGAAATATATCAATCATTTTTGCAATGCAGTCTGCTGAAAATGATGGAAATCACCACTCTACATGGCAACTGACGCAGGGTTCAATGTTGAAATGTGTTTTTTAACCATAGAGCCGTGAGCGCCCCTTAGAGGGTTGCCAAACAATATGTGCTTCTTAGTTGGGTTCCATACTCAGTTGTAATACACTTTTCCACCACTTGTAGTAAATACAATATCAAAAAGAAAAAATCTGAAACTACAGACAGATACGTTTTTTTAAGCGCAAAACTGATGACTAAACTGGTGAATCTGTATTTTCATTTGCACTTTAATTCTATCGACAGTTTACTTAACAAAGAAATCAATCATTTTTGCAATGCAGTCTGCTGAAAATGATGGAAAACACCACTCTACATGGCTGTGGTCAACGCTGGAATCGCCACAAAACACATTTTAAGACAGTGTTTTTAACCATAGGGCCGCCAAACAATGTGTTTCTCAGTTCTGGTCCGTACTCAGTTGTAATGCACGTTTCCACCACTTGTGGCAGTAAAGACAATATCAAACGGAAAACATCTGAAACCAGAGTCAGATACGTTTTTTTAAGCGCAAAAATTATGACTTATGTGGTGAATCTGTATTTTCATTTGCACTTTAATCATATCGACAGTTTACTTAAGAAAGATATCAATCATTTTTGCAATGCAGTCTGCTGAAAATGATGGAAAACACCACTCTACATGGCTGTGGTCAACGCTGGAATCGCCACAAAACACATTTCAAGACAGTGTTTTTTTAACCATAGGGCCGCCAAACAATATGTGTTTCTCAGCTGTGGTCAGTTGTAATACACTTTTCCACCACTTGTGGCAGTAAAGACAAAATCCCCAAAATCCGGAGCTAATTTTTTGAAGCGCAAAAATTCCTGAATCTCTTTTTTCATTTCCACCATATTTGTATTGCCAGTTTAATTAGGAAACATATTCACTATTCCATCCATCCATCCATTTTCTACCGCTTATTCCCTTTGGGGTCGCGGGGGGGCGCTGGAGCCTATCTCAGCTACAATCGGGCGGAAGGCGGGGTACACCCTGGACAAGTCGCCACCTCATCGCGGGGCCAACACAGATAGACAGACAACATTCACACTCACATCCACACACTAGGGCCAATTTAGTGTTGCCAATCAACTTATTCACGATTTATTTAGTTTATTTTGTGTGTAAATATATTTTGTGTCAGTTATTTATAAAGTACAATTGGTTAGTATTTGCTTTTCTAATCAGCCTGACGTAAGCCTAAATTAACACATGCTTTCAAGACATTTGATAAGGTTGTAAACTGTAAGTAGGTTGGATATCAAGAGTAAGTTGACTCATTTTGTGTTATTTAAGTGGTGTCCCGGGCCCCGGTGTAGTGAAAAAGTTGGGCCCCGAAATCCAAACCTTTAAAAACGTCTGTTTTAAGATATTTGACACTCTACTGGCAAAAAATGTGGATAGTGCAGCCCTCAATTCGTCACGTTCCGTGTGTTAGGTAAACCGGGGCCATATGAATCCCCTCCGTACTGTGTCAGGTCTTCACATGGATTCTGTGTGGGATGAGGCAAGAACTAAATCCAGACCCACTGTAAACCCCCCCCCCCCCCCCCAACCCCCCTCAAATATGTATATACTCACACCTGGTTACAATGCATTAGTGATCATACCATCATGACAAAATGAAAGCAAACAGAAAACATCGTTACATCTGGGGTTGCATGCCATCACCTCAATTATTTACCGTTAATTAAAATACATTTTTTGTCATTAAAAAAAAAAGAGCAGGGTTGTCATCACAGGGGGTGTTGTGTGTTCCCAACGTAAAAACAGCATCACTCTTACATGACGGTTCTGCCAACGTAGAAAGAACAGAACCATATATCATGAGTCCATAATAAAATGCAAGGGTGCTGTTTGATATCTTCTTCTTTCTTTCATTCATTTTTTTTTTTTTTTTTTTTTTTTTTTTTTTTAATACATGTGAATATTGTTCACTCATCCGCTCACACGATCAGTGTGTGGAGATAAATATGTTAATAATAAATATGTAGATAAGATGCAAAAATAAATATAATTAAGGAGGAAAATATTGCTCATCAGTCAGTAGGGTCGGCAGAAGCAATGGAAGGAAGTATTCCAAGAGTATGAAATGAGATATGAATGCGTTTGCGGAGCTTCAACTAAAAAAAAAAATAAAAAATAAAAAATAGAAAATAAAAGATTCACCAAAGGGCTGCTGGATTGTTGGACATTTCAGTCGCAAGTTAAGGAAGACCTTGACAGGGAGAAAAAAAATAGGTTTGGTTCCGTTTGCAGCAACTATAAACATTTTTTCAACGTTTTCTCCTGTTTTCTACAAAATCTTTGTCTCCCCGTGACGCGATGGTTGAAGCTCCCCCGCAATGCGCAGACTCGCCATCCTGAGGTATATCATTTGATACAATTTGTCAATTCCCGTCCATCAAAGCAACTCGATCATACTTTGTTTTCTCCCTAAATTGGACATTTTCCTCGAAGCTGCAGTGGGTCGGGAGTAGTTTTGGCCTCGTTCCCTGTGAGAACCCGGCGTGTGGGAGCAGCATGAGGGTTTGGGGGGGTTGGTTCATTTATGCGGGGTCTCCAAACAACCACCAGGTGGCATCTGTGAGCAGATAATACTGCATCATAAGTCCAGGGATGAGGCAAAAACTAATCCAGACCTACTGTACGTCAAAAAAAAAAAAAAAATCAAAGTGTATAAATAATTGGAAGTTGTTCGTCCTTAAGCTCATCCAAGGGCTGCCACGCACACACAAAACCTCCTCTGCCTGTTGTCAGACCTACGTCTTGGTGACGGCTACCCTGCTCGACATCGATGGTCGAGACTTCAGGAAACTGTTCTTCACGAGACCACAGGTCAGATCTTTCATGTACAAAAAAAACAAAGGACGGAAGCAATTTCACACCCGATTGGAGTGTGATGTTTATCAAAGCATGGAAGGGGGAAGGATTCGCCTGTTTTTTCTAGTAACTAATAAATACCCTGTTTGTCATTGGCAAGGTGGGCGAAAGAAAGTAATAAAAACGGTTGCATCCGCTCGTCAACTCTTCCCCTTCGACGCCTTTCGGCTTGACGCTGCTTTACTAAGGTCGGAATTTCGATTGTACAAACGTCCGTCAGCCGCATCCTTGTCGATGGAAAATATACTTATGAGTATGTGGTTTATTTTCCCCCTTCTAATCTACAACGGGGTAAAGATCTGCACGTGCAAAAATAATGTTTTTTTGTTTTTTTTTCAAAAAAGCCTTGCTTTTTAAAAGTGATTGTAGGAGAAAGGTTTGAAAACTAATGGCTATAGTGCTAACTATGAAGCAAACACTCAACGCCTACATAGGTGCCAGTGCCAGAATCTCCAAGAAATCTTATAGTTTATAGAAAGCCATACATTGCCGCAATTTTTTTTTTTCAGTCTGTAAACATTGGTATCTCCTACTGCCATCTTCGCAAGACTAAACTGGGTCTGAACGACTGCCTGGAAATGAACCAACCGTTCATCTCTACTTTCTTGTTGTGCTCTGCCAGGCATCGCCGTTGCCATGTTTGCCAGCGTAACAAGCAACAGACTGTTGGATCAGCTCATCGCGGTGCCCTGCTCTCCGGGGATGCCTCTATGTCTCGCCAAAGACCCACACGTGCCCATCCGGTCTCCCTGCTTAGCCACGTTCTTGTCGGAAAAGGTTGGAGACAAACGGACGATTGGATTACGTTCGTTCGTTCCCATCTCGAATCAACAAAGGCTCTGTTCCCCCGGCAACTCTCAGATGTTCTCTTGAACCGTGTTTCCTACCAATACCGAGAAAGCTGATACCTCATCTCCTGAGTACGGCGAGACACAAAATGACAAAGAACTATCGGAAGCAGCCAACTGATTAGTACATGGCAGGAAACGGACAAAAAACTGTGATATCATCTGCAGCGACAGAAGCAGAACTGTCACACCCAAATGGGCAAAGGTTCTTCTAGACTACAAGAGAAGAAAAGTGTGGCTATGGCATCCCTTAGTGGATAGAAATGAGAATAATACAAATCCAAATAGGAGAAAACATGGTTTTGGACTAAACATCGGACTCCAGACTAGGGATTTTTTTATACACTCGTCTATTGCTGAATTGCGCTGAGTTTAGGACGCCACGCGAGGCTGGGTACGCACAAGTCTTATTGGCAGAGTAAGGCATTACATGCTCCTTATTGTACATGTCGTTAGGTATCCGCCCATCCCGTGAGCAGTATGAGGTGGTGGATTTCACGGAAGAGCGAAGATTGTTCGCCTCGTTGCGTGTTTTGATGGGGGCTGCTCCAAGAATCGCTGCTGGCGACGCCACTGCCAGCTGTTTGTAAATATCAGAGGAGCTACGCCCGTGGACCAGTCTGCTGCTGGTGTCGTCTCTCAGCGTGTGGCTGAGGAAAGGGTTTTCCGAGCCATGGGCCGGGTACAGGGACTTGCTCCTCTTGCTCTCCTCCAGGTTGTGATTAAACATCATGGATTTGGATGTGGTGCCGAACAGTCTGCCGGAGTAGGGACGCATGTTGAAGAGGTTTGCGTAGTGTGAGTCAGATGTGGAGTCCAGAAAGCGATCTTTCTCCTTGAGGCTGACGCTGCGTGCCGGTCGCCCCAAGTCTACATCCTTGGGTTTCTCTAGCAGTATGTTGTCAAAGGAATGCTGCCGACTCAGCCTCAAGCGGTTTCTCTTCTGGACGTGCGGCCCGTCTGTTTGTGGCCAATACAGGCCAAACATTTCATCCGGTTGCTGATGCTGTTGGTGGTGGTGCAGGGTGGGGCTGACCAAGGAGTCTGCAAGAAGGTGGTCCTCACTAATGTCATACAGGTTTGCAGTGTGGAGACATGCTTCACATCGGTTATATGGTGAGCGCGCAGCAGAGGCTGCGGCAGATACCGCAGGAGTGTAAGCCCCTGCTGGAGGGTAGCTAGCAGTCACTTTGGACAAGCAGGAACGGCAGTGTGTCTGTTTATAGCGATCAATCGACTCATGCGGGGACATGGAAATATTTTTCTCTTTCATGTTGTAGTGTTTCGCATAAGTTGGGTCCGGAAGCAGGTCTGAATCTGTATGATGTAGTGGTGATGAGTTCAAATGGATGATGGGCTGCTCACATTTTCGATAGTTATCACTGTGGTCAGAGTAGATTTCAGGGTATTCCAAATCATCAGCTGCGAGGCCACGACTCTCCCGGTAGAGTACGGGGTCCGAGTGCAAGCTCATCTCTCGGTCGGAGTCGATCGTGTAGATTTTCTCTCCACCTCCTCTGCCAAGTTGGTTGGTTCCGCCGCTGACCTGCTTAGTTTTCAAGTAGGACAACTCGACCTCACTACAGTCTCGTGGATATTTTGAAGTCACGGGTCTTTTTTTTAAGTTGTCCTTGCCTTTAAGGTGCTTGTTGTTTTCTGGATCTTTGTATGAAGCCGCTCTGCTGGAGCAGTCCGAGATGTCAGAGTGGGCCGTGTCCTCGGGGAGGTAGCGTTGTGTCTTCATTGAAATCCGCGGGTCTGGCATCAGCATGTCAGGCATGGGCGACGGTCCGGGTGGCGCAGAGCGGAGTGTATCAACCGACTTCTTCCACAGAGTGCGCGGTGGTTTGGCGTTGGTCTGGACTGCGTCGGCACTAACTGCCACCTCTACAGAGTTGGGATTGGCATCATTCAAGGTCAGAGGATGTTGGCCTCCCTGGAAGATGTAGTTGTTCAGATGGTCTTTGTGGCGGTTGGTCAGATAAGACTGCAAATCACCCGTGTCCCCGTACATCATGTCTTTGGGAGCGTAGCTTCTGTTGTCAGCATAAATGAAGTTGCCCTTCTCTGCCATCATGTCCATGATCATAGGGCCAGCCGAGTGCATGAACTCCCGTTTGGGCGAGTTCATGTGCGAGCCGGCCAGGTTAGACATGTTGGTCATGTGCTTGGCCGACTTGATGAGCTTCAGCATCTTGTCTTGTGGACTGAAGTCCAGATCGCTCTTCTTCTTCATGTCAATGTGAACTCCATGGATGCAACTCCAGATACCCTGTATGGCAACAGAATGATAAAGGAGGAGCATGGAGAGTCAAATGAAAAAAAACAAAAACAATAGAAGACAGAAGGAAAAGATGAAGTGAAGTGGTCAACAGATAACATGAAACAAAAATGAATTGAACATAAAAGGATTCAGACAAAAACGAGGAGAGATGAGAAGAAACATTACTACTAATCATCTTCAGCCAAACATGCTGCGTGCAATTCATCCGATTGGCGGTGACTCAGCAAGTCGCAGGGTATTAAACCAACATAGACTTTTATCTTCACAAAGGACTTTCATCTTCCCTCAAACCATTTTGTTCAGTTTTTATGGAAAATCTTCCTTGAACATTGGGGAAACTGACCGCTGTTTGTTGGGGATATGGTTCTTACGGCCCAATTTGCATAATTAAACATTTCTTTCAAAGTTAACGTGATAATAACCAGTAATGGAAAGTTTCCTTGAATCACAGGAACACAGCAGGTACGGACAAAGAAAAAGGTACATCGAATGGTAAGTCTAGCTTCAAAGGCAAGACCATCTACTGTCGGGGTGAGTTATCACCAGAGTTCCTATTTACGACTTTCTAAAATTATTAACATCTTTTTTAATTAAATCTTAATTTGTCCCTGGGGTGTAATTTGAGTTTCAGTACAACTAATCCAAACAGAGGTAGACCGAACAGAAAGACTGACGGGTAGCCACAAGAGCAGCGCCCCAAACACTGTGAGTAAAGTGGGTGAAGTGTCTTGCCCAAGGACACAACGGCCGTGACTAGGATGGCAGAAGCTGGGTTCGAACCAGGAACCCTCAAGTGTTTTAAGAGCAAAACAAGTGTGTGTGAAATCTGTGTGAAGGGCCAATTGCATGTACTATTCATATAGTTCATAAAATAAATAGCGTCCCTAAATCTAGGATATTCACCCACCAATTACTTACTACCCAGAACAAAACCCCCGTGATAATCGAGGTAACATCGTATTACTGCCAGAGCTATTTCCTGTACAGTAGGCTGGAAAAATATCCAGAGGTTTCCAGGTTCGATCCCCGCTTCCGTCATTCTAATCACTGTCGTGTCCTTGGGGAAAACACTTTACCCACTTGCTCCAAGTGCCACCCACACTGGTTTAAATGTAACTTAGATAATGGGTTTGAATCACTAGAGAAAAGTGCTATATAAATATAAATCACTACACTTCATGGATGAAACCCAAAAACACATGTTTGTCGGTACGGGTGGTGGAAAAAAATGTATTCTCGAATTTTTTTTTTACTTTACTTTGCTTTAACTTTACTTCATTACGATTTTGAAAAGATTCAAAATATTCTATTATAATTTTTTAAAAATATGTAACGCATAAGGGCATTTCTGAGCTCCCTCCCTGCATGTGTACACTGTAAAAAAAAAAGTTAGTAGATTTTACGGTAAAATACTGGCGGCTCAGTAGACAAAATTTTACAATTAGAAAAATGGTACAGTTTTTCAGTTTAGAGTAATCAGTGTAAAAACTATTGTACAGGGTATGTCATGCTTCATCCACCTAAATGAGCTTTTGTACCCTGTAACTGTTAATGTATATACCAAATGATATAACACGAAAAATCAATTATGAATCGAATTGTTACCCCAAGAATTGGCATCGAATTGAAACCTCAGTAGTCGTAAGATTTACATACCAAATTGTCGCTACTCGGTCAACCAATGAATGGCCCCTAGCAATTGGCACCTCAGTTAAAGGATGCCAAAAAGACATGGATTTAATTGAAACGACAGACTGCTCGGTGGGTACAAAGAGTTTCTGAAGATGACAAGATGTTAAACATACCTATGTAAGCCAACCCACAATATCTGTGTCCCAACCCGACCCTTACCCGACTGATGCTGAAGAGAAGACCAGGCGTGCCCGTGCAGACACCGGTGAAGCAGTATCGGAGCCTCCAGTAGAAGAGATGCTCAGACACAAAGGTGATGAGGGAGAGCCCCATGGCGGTGGCTAGCATGTAGAAGACCCCCGCCATGTTGTCTACGTCCAGCTGGCTGGACATCACCTCGTTCTTCTCATTGTGGCAAATGCCCGTCAACCACTGCGCTTCTAATTCCTCCATTTCACCTGAGAAGAAAAGAACAATAGACACACCATCAGTGGCTCAGGGTCGGGGGTCCTTGAGTGTCTTTTAGGGAACTGTTGGTTGTTGACATCATTGCCTGCCAACGGCTGTTCTAACACCAGAAGCCTGAATCTGACACTGAGCTGACCTAAGAATTGGGAGAGCTGACTCCGTCCAAGGCTGCCCACTCGACAGCATTGAGGAGGTGACCGACCGAAGGATGTAGACGTCAACGATGTCCAATCCTTCCCACCTCATGCACGAAGACACTGTGGAGTGGCTCCTTCTGCATTAGACCGTTACATCCACAGTGCAAGAAGGAGCACTACCACAGGTCTTTTTTACCCGCAGCCATAAGACTTTACAACACATTCACAGTGCACCCGGAAAGTATTGACAGTGCTTCACATGTTCCACATTTTGTTATGTTACAGCCTTTATCCAAAATGGAATACATTCATTTTGGATGGGAAGCATAGGTTTTCATCCAGGATGTCTCTGTACAATTCTGCATTCATCTTTCCCTCTCCCAGTTTCTGCCGCTGAAAACCATCCCCATAGCATGATGCTGCCACCACCATGCTTCACTGTCGGGATGGTAATGGCCTGGTGATGAGCGGTGCCTGGTTTTCACCCAACATGACGCCTGGCATTCAAGTTAAAATCTTCAATCTTTCTCTCATCAGACCAGAAAATTTAGTTTCTCATGGTCTGAGAGTCTTTCAGGTGCAGTCTGGCAAACTTTTTACTAGGAAATGTCTTCTGTCTGGCCAACCTACCATACAGGCCTGATTGGTGGATTGTCCTTCTGGTAGGTTCTCCTCTCTCCACAGACAAATGCTGTAGCTGACAGAGTGACCATCGGGTTCTTGGTCACCTCCCTGACTAGACTAAGACGAATGCAGCAATGTACAGAGACATCCTGGATGAAAACCAAATCTTCCCATCCAACCTGATGGACCTTGAGAGGTGCGGCAAAGAGGAATGAGAGAAACAGCCCAAAGAAAGGTGTGCCAAGCTTGCGGCATCGTATTCAAAAAGACTTGCGGCTGTAATATCTGCCAAAGGTGCATCAATCAAGTATTGAGCAAAGGCTGTCAGTACTTATGTACTTGTGATTTTTTTTAAAGTTTTTTATCCATAATACATTTACAATTTTAAAAACAAAAAAGAGCTGCAACATAAAGAGTGAAAAAAGAGAAGCACTCTGAAAATATTCCAGATGACCTGTAAGCTGTTTTTTCTTGGTGTGCAATACGGGTGTGAAGATAGTGTTTTTTGTTTCATTTTTATCCATACACAATATGTATTATTTATTACTCATTTTTAGTTTTTCATTTCGTTTTACTTCTGTTACTGTCGGTATAAACCTGCGCTGCAACCATATGATTTCCCTATTGCATGATGAAGAAAAGTAATCCATCTTTTTAACAATTCTCATAAGAGAAAAACTATGAAGTAAGGATGGGGTGGTTATTAAAACAATCTAAACCGTTTGGTTGACCTGACACGGTTTTTCTACGCAGGGACGGCTACAGGATTTTTCTTTCAAGGGGCGGCCTTGACCAAATCTTGAGGGTCTTAGAAAATAATCAGTTTCCATCCATCCATCCATTTTCTACCGCTTATTCCCTTCGGGGTCGCGGGGGCTCATGACTTCAATTCTCGTTTTCAGCAAACTCAGTTAAGATACACAGCACACACATGAATTAAAAGTAGTTTTAACTAAATGTGACAAAGAAGATAGTTACCACAAGCAACAACAGCCCAAATGTTTCCAGTGCCAAGGTGACACATACGGCAACAGACGGCGCTCATGCCGTAGCGCACCTATGGGCGGGCCAAACAATTCGGCATTCAAACTGAGATTGGGCAGGCCAAAGCTGGAGGTTGACATTTGATATGCGTTTGGAAAGATGGACCCGGTGGTGGGATTGGCCACAAAAAAATAGACTAAGCTTGGTAAAGATGGACTCATGGAGACGATTGGCTGCCACGAATCGGTCTCGTGTTGTGGGCGGTCTTATAGACGTGGCTAAATTTCTACCATCCATCCATCCATCAATTTTCTACCGCTTGTCCCCCTTGGGGTCGCGGGGGGTGCCAGAGCCTATCTCAGCTGCATTTGGGCGGAGGCGGTGTACACCCTGGACAAGTCGCCACCTCATCACAGGGCCAACACAGATAGACAGACAACATTCACACTCACATTCACACACTAGGGCCAATTTAGTGTTGCCAATCAACCTTTCCCCAGGTGCATGTTTTTGGCGGTGGGAGGAAGCCGGAGTACCCGGAGGGAACCCATGCAGTCACGGGGAGAACATGCAAACTCCACACAGAAAGATCCCGAGCCCGGGATTGAACCCAGGAACATTTCTACCATATACGGTTAATATGCAATCCTGAGGGAACTCTCCCGAAGGAATCAATAAAGTACTATCTATCTATCTAATCAGCTGACATTACCAAGAGGATGTCAAAAACGGCTCATTTGGAGGAAGTATAAAGGAAGGCAAGATTATTTCATAAACATCTCATCAACACTTCCATGGTTTGATCTAAAATTTTTGGTACTTATGCAGATCCCAAATACACAGATTTGCCTTGGTGTAGCGCCGTCCCTGTAAAATGACAAACATCGCAGGTAAAAATGACGATCGATGTTCCGTTATTTCGACTAATTTCAATTGCAGCACATGTAGAGTCCGGCAATTGCTTGCGACACCAACGTTTCAAGGCGTACATTAGTATCGAAATTTGTAATCGAGCTGCTAAAGTGGAACTGGTAGCTGTGTCTGTAGAGACCTACTACGACAGTAGCACAACTACTACCACTACTACTATCCATCCATCCATTTTCTACCGCTTGTCCTGCTCGGGGTCGCGGGGGGTGCCGGAGCCTATCTCAGCTGCATTCGGGAGGAACGCGGGGTACACCCTGGACAAGTCGCCACCTTATCGCAGGGCCAACACAGATAGACAGACAACATTCACACTCACATTCACACACTAGGGTCAATTTAGTGTTGCCAATCAGCCTATTCCCAGGTGCATGTTTTTGGAGGTGGGAGGAAGCCGGAGTACCCGAAGAACCATGTAGTCCTATAACATCCCTTTTTTATTTGTATTACTTATTTCTCCTACTTCTGCAATTTAAAATTGAAAAAAAAATGAGAGAGGGCAAAATCTCAAATATAATATCACCATGTTTACATTGTTTTTGGTATGGTATGGTATGGTATGGTATGGTATGCTCTTTGTTGTCATTGCACAAGTACAACACACTTTCATTTTCACCAAAAACCCGTTCAAGATTAGACAAACATTGTAGAATTAGAGAACAGGAGCGGCGCTCCGTAAAAGGTGGGGAAAAAGGTAGACTCTGGGGAGGATGGGTAAAAAATTTAAAAAAAAGTAAATCTCAGACTGGGCTCCTATGGGGGGAGGAGGCACACACTGGGGCCGATAAGCACACAAAAACAGTTTACACAGAAACCACAAGACTTGCAACGGGAGAGGAGGGGGCAGGCATCCAGCCCGGAGCTGCGAGCCACTAGGGACGCTGCCCCGTTGTCAGTCATACCAGGTGGGGTGAAGCGGTGGCAAGAGCGTGGGGTGCGGGTGGGGGAATGTTTGCATATGTAGCCAAGGTCAATGGTGTGTGTGTGTGTGTGTGTGTGTGTGTGTGTGTGTGTGTGTGTGTGTGTGTGTGTGTGTCAAAGGAACAGAGTTTATCTTTCGAGGTGTTGTTGACAGGTTGTTTCGTCTCTGCTGAACCGTCCTCGAGGGGAATCTTGAAGCAACGACCTTGCCATTTTGTTTTGACTTAACTAACTAGGGTTGATAATTTTATGTTGATAGTATATAATGTGGTTATACACATACTAGTTAATTTTTTTGTGTATGCTAATTCAAGTGTCAGAGCTTCACAAGCCATTTTTAAACTTTGTTTTATAAGATATTTTTTGTAAAAAACACAACTGACAACTGGTAAAGGTGGATTATTGGGACATATGGTATTTTCGGCTGTTAAAAAAAACAACAATGCGCGTTTAAACAGAACCAAAAACCCTGTCACAAAACCTCCGAACCGTGGATTTTGTCACCCATTCCACCCATATCATGAAGCACTGGATTAGTTATGCATAGTCCGATGGCTTGATAAGTCCCTTCTGATAGGGTAATAATAAAACTCTTGTTTTGGTATCAATTTGGTGTATTTTGTTGCCATAACTAAAGAAAAACTGCACTTTTTGGATAATTTTGCCCATCATTCACAATCCTTATGTGAGACAAGAACCCATCTTTACCTTTTATGTACCTTTTAAAAAGTGAAAAAATGCTAGTACGATTAGGTATACAAATATGCGGTACTTCACCAATAAAGCCCGCGGAAAAACACCCAAAAACCTCCAACACCGTTTGATATTTTTGCCTACTTCATGTATGCAGGTAATGGAACATGTATGACAACATGTATTCTGGTCATTTTAGGCATTACTATAACTTCTTTCCCGAGCATATTGATTTGTACAAAGTGCACAGCAGCAAGCAACAGCCACAGCGAAAAGAGCACTTTCTATTTTACTGACGCCAAACTGGGAGAGAGCCTTTCAGCATTATCATGTAGCACTGTTGCTAAAATTATTCAAATAAGAACATAAAACATTGACTTAATATATGGACTGAAGGGATGGTTGTATCTTTCAGCACTTGTGCTCTCCTTGAGCTGCTAAATTCAGAATAGTCCTCTCGTAAAAAAAAAAAGCTTTCTATCAGGGCTGTGAATTTTTGGACACCGCATGATTCGATTCGATTCTTGTGGGTAGCGATTCGATTCAGAATCAATTCTCGATTCAGAATCAATACATTTTTAATAACATTGGATGCCACTTCTATGATTAATTCCCTTCCTCCATAAAATAGACAAACAGCTTTGATACATTTTTGTATTACTTACTTATCTGTACAGCAAATATGGGCATCTACAACAACAATATGATTTGCCTTGTTGGCAAAAAACAGATAAAAAAAATAATAACAAAATAGATTTTTTTTTTAATCAATTAGGAATTGTTACAAAAATCGATAATCGATTTTTTATGACACCCTTACTTTCAATCAATGTCGGGTTTTATGTCGCGTTCCACTGGTTGAGAGCCAGCAGTTCAAGCTCCTCCTTTTTCTTCTTCTTTACTTAATGGCGGCTTGCAAGCAACGTTATTAGCTGCACAAGCTAGCTAGTAGCTGGTCACTCACTTACAGCGTGAGCAAGGCGATGTGTAACTCCGCCAGAAAAAGTAGTTCCTCGATGTTAGCTTAGTTATATGCCGTTTGTTTGTTTTTAGAGCTTGAAACGCAACAATCCCATTTACCCGCACCTTACTAGCAGTTTTTCACTATTTAGAATGCACAGAAAAGAGAAAGACGTGTGTTCTTGTCTCAAAATTCCCGAAAAAAGTGCAGTTTTCCGTAAAGCTTTTGTTGATTTCCCGCAACAGTTCATTCAGGACTTATCATTTCTCTGTCTCACTTTAATATTTCCCCCAAAACAAACAATTCATTTCCCTTTCTTGCGGTGTCCTCTGTGATGATAGGAACAAATACAAATTTTAAAAAGCCCATAAAAGCTGTACAGCTCAACTCTGTGAGTGGGCGCTCAGTGGGACACCACTTTGAAAAAATGTTTTGCAAAAGTTGGAAGAATCTAGGACTCGGGGGGTGAAAAAAGAATTAGAGGATCATTTAATCAAAGAAAGTGCTTTTATGATTGCATTATGATAAAAGGTTTAGTGCATTCATTAGACGCTTGCCAGGGATGCTTAGCTTGCAGGGGCAGTTGCTATGATTTATAGACATTTACTTTTCTCCGCCATAACTTTTGGAGCTTTGATTAATGGCGGAAAGGTTCTTAAAAGTAGCGCATGAAGTGCCGGACGCAATCATTGTTTGCCAAGTACGTTATTATAATTATTATTATTACGGGCAGTATTTGCTTGAGTGTACTTGTACGTTTTCTCCAGGTGATCCAGTTTCCTTCCACTTTCCAAAAACACCATTCTTACTTCCGTCGATCCAGGTCGCACGGCAGCAGTATCAGTAGGGAATCCGTGACTTCTACAAAACCCAAAACCAGTGAAGTTGGCACGTTGTGTAAATGGTAATTATAAAAGGAAAACAATGATTTGCAAATCTTTTTCAACTTATATTCAATTGAATGTACTGCAAAGACAATATATTTAATGTTCCAACTGAGAAACTAAATTTATTTTTGCAAATAATAATGGCAGCAACGACATTGCAAAAAAGTTAGCACAGGGGCATTTTTACCACTGTGTTACATGGCCTTTTCTTTTAAAAACACTCAGTAAACATTTGGGAACTGAGGAGACCAATTTTTGAAACTTTTCAGGTGGAATTTCTTCCCATTCTTGCTTGATGTACAGCTTAAGTTGTTCAACAGTCCGGGGTCTCCGTTGTGGTACTTTAGGCTTCATAATGTACCACACATTTTCAATGGGAGACAGTTCTGGACTACAGGCAGGCCAGTCTAATGCCCGCTCTCTTTTACTATGAAGCCACGCTCTTGTAAAACGTGGCTTGGCATTGTCTTGCTGAAATAAGCAGGGGCGTCAATGATAACTTTGCTTGGATGACAACATATGTCGCTCCAACACCTGTATGTACCTTTCAGCATTAATGGTGCCTTCACAGACATGTAAGTTACCCATGCTTTGGGCACTAATACACCCCCATACCATTACATAGGCTGGCTTTTCAACTTTGCGCCTAGAACAATCCGGATGGTTCTTTTCCTGTTTGGTCCGGAGGACACGACGTCCACAGTTTCCAAAAAAAAATTGAAATGTGGACTCGTCAGAACACAGAACACTTTTACACTTTGCATCAGTCCATCTTAGATGAACTCGGGCCCAGCGAAGCCAGCAGCGTTTCTGGGTGTTGTTGATAAATGGCTTTCGCTTTGCATAGTAGAGTTTTAACTCACACTTACAGATGTAGCGACAGACTGTAGTTACTGACAGTGAATTTCTGAAGTGTTCCTGAGCCAATGTGGTGATATCCTTTACACACTGATGTTGCTTTTGGATGCAGTATGCCTGAGGGATGGAAAGTCCGTAATATCATCGCTTACGTGCAGTGATTTCTCTATATTCTCTGAACCCTTTGATGATATTACGGTCTGTAGATGGTGAAATCCCTAAATTCCTTGCAATAGCTCGTTGAGAAATGTTGTTCTTAAACTGTTCGACAATTTGCTCACACATTTGTTGACAAAGTGGTGACCCTCGCCCCATCCTTGTTTGTGAATGACTGAGCATTTCATGGAAGCTACTTTTATACCTAAGCCGCCTGTTCACTTGTGTGATGTTCCAAATAAGTGTTTGATGAGTATTCCTCAACTTAGTCAGTCTTTTGTGCCACTTGTGCCAGCTTTTTTGAAACATGTTGCAGGCATCAAATTCGGAATGAGCTAATATTTGCAAAAAATAACGTTTTCCAGTTAGAACGTTAAATATCTTGTCTTTGCAGTATATTCAATTGAATATAAGTTGAAAAAGATTTGCAAATCATTGTATTCTGTTTTTATTTACCATTTACACGTGCCAACATCACTGGTTTTGGGGTTTGTAGGTCTTTCAGTCGCCTCCTGTTTAGGTGTGTCCTAGGTATAAAACAGGGCCTCCTTCCGGCTGGAGAGGCATCAGTGGCTTCGGAAGTCGATACCCAGGCCACCTTTGCTTGTTTCTCTCAACGTGAAGGAGCAGCAGCTCTACTCTCAGCTCCTCCAAGAGTGAGTCCGACCACCCTATGAAGGAAACTCACTTTGGTCGCTTGTAGCCTATAGATCTCTACCTAAAGCTCGTGATTATAGGTGATGCCAGGACAAAGATCGAGCGGTATATCGAGAGCTTTGTGTTCTGGCTCAGCTCTCTTTTCACCACGGCTGATTAGTCTGTCGATGTCTTGAACAAGACCCCAAGATAATTAGTACTAGTGCTGGGCAGTATACCGGTTTCATAGTTAATACTGGTATATTTTGGAAAGCCATATATATTTGAGACAATACCACCATACCGTTGTCTTTTGATGTGCCCTTGTTACGGCCGTTTGCTCTTCTCTGCGCCTGATGCCCCTCGCGTGTTTACGGAGGCTTCTCTGACGCACTATGCGTATGAAAGTGGTTGTTTTTTATTTGCCGGCGCAATGCTGACTTCTCGACTTCCAAGTGATGCAATTGAGTGACTACAGCTTTATTTACACATACACCAATTTGCTCGAGAACCTACATCTCTCCTTGTTGCTACTATCACTGATCTCATCTGTTTAAAAGTTAAAGTTAAAGTACCACTGATAGTCACACACACACTAGGTGTGGTGAAATGACCCTCTGCATTTGACCCATCCCCTTATTCCACCCCCTGGGAGGTGAGGGGAGCAGTGAGCAGCAGTGGTGGCCGCGCTCAGGAATCATTTTGGTGATTTAACCCCCAATTCCAACCCTTGATGCTGAGTGCCAAGCAGGGAGGTAATGGGTCCCATTTTTATAGTCTTTGGGATGACTCGGCCGGGGTTTGAACTCACGACCTACTGATCTCAGGGCGGACACTCTAACCACAAGGTCACTGAGCAGGTTTATGTTATTTATTTCTGTTAGCGACTTAGCATATCAGCTAGCAATAGCTCCTCTCTGCTGCTCGCTCGGTCTGTCAAATGTTTAGCCCTTGCAGACTAAGCTAGCATAGCGGCTGGATGGCTGAAAAGTAGTTTTAAACTTAACAGCCGTAGTGAACGAGTAACAGCTACATTCATCCCCGCGCACAAGAGTGAGGCTCCTAACCTAAGGTAATACCGCATTATCAGTTTGGGTCCTTATCGCCCAGCCCTACTTGGGACTTCTCCCCCTGGGATAAGACCTCAATCCCAGCCCAGAGGGCCTCAGATCTGGAGTTGCTGAGTCTCATCCCAAAAGCTTCACAATCATCCCAAAAACCCACTTTAGGTTATTTGGAGACCCTCAACTAATGTGGCTGCTAGACTTTTGACAAGAACAAGAACATTTGATCATATTACGCCTATACTGGCTCACCTGCACTGGCTTCCTGTGCACTTAAGATGTGACTTTAAGGTTTGACTACTTACGTATAAAATACTACAGGGTCTAGCTCCAGCCAATCTTGTCGATTGTATTGTACCATATGTCCCGGCAAGAAATCTGCGTTCAAAGAACTCCGGCTTATTAGTGATTCCCAGAGCCCAAAAAAAGTCTGCGGGCTATAGAGCGTTTTCTATTCAGGCTCCAGTACTCTGGAATGCCCTCCCGGTAACAATTAGAGATGCTACCTCAGCAGAAGCATTTAAGTCCCATCTTAAAACTCATTTGTATACTCTAGCCTTTAAATAGAACCCCTTTTAGACCAGTTGATCTGCCGTTTCTTTTCCTTTCTCCTCTGCCCGTCCATTGTATCCGGTCTCCCCTAGAGGGTGTGTGTGTGTGTGTGGGGGGGGGGTTACCCACATCTGCGGTCCTCTCCAAGGTTTCTCATAGTCATTCACATCCCACTGGGTTGTGAGTTTTTCCTTGCCCTTATGTGGGCGCTGAACCGCGAATGCCGTTGTGGCTTGTGCAGCCCTTTGAGACTCTTGTGATTTAGGGCTATATAAATAAACATTGATTGATTGTGGGGGTGTTCGGCTCCAACTTACTTGTGACCCTGAGGACAAGCCGCGTTTGGTGGATGGTTGGATGCACGTTACTGGACTATTGTTACTTCCAACAAGGCAAGACGGATTACTTCAACCCCTGTTCTGTTAGTTGTTTTGTTTGTTCGTGACTACAAAACCTAAAGTCCAGAATTCCTTATGTACATGGAACTTGGGAAATGTATAGATGGGTGCATATATATATATATATATATATATATATGTTTTAATAAGGTTATCCAAAAAATAGTGCTCGATACCGTAGTAGAGCGCAATATATGTATGTGTGGGAAAAAAAATCAGGAGATGAAAATCTCCTGATGATTGAGGGTACCCCCCCTCATGAAACAGGCCTGTAGAGATGAAATAGTCTTGTGATTTTTTTTCCCACACATACATATATATATATATATATATATACATATGTATATATATATATATATATATATATATATATATATATATATATATATATGCACCCATCTATACATTTCCCAAGTATATACATATGTATATATATATATATATATATATATATATATATATATATATAT
The DNA here is from genome assembly GCF_033978685.3 of Nerophis lumbriciformis. Lineage (NCBI taxonomy): Eukaryota > Metazoa > Chordata > Actinopteri > Syngnathiformes > Syngnathidae > Nerophis > Nerophis lumbriciformis. The sequence goes on along the minus strand of NC_084571.2, from coordinate 12,970,195 downwards.
ATACCAAGTATATACATATGTATATATATATATATATATATATATATATATATATATATATATATATATATATATATATATATATATATATATGTATATACATATGTATATATATATATATATATATATATATATATATATATATATATATATATATATATATATATATATATATATATATATATACTGTATATATATATATATATATATTGCAGTGTGTATATTGTACATATTACATATTGTTATGAAGGTGTCTGTTACTACATTATATATATATACTTGCAGTTAGGGCTGGGCGATATATCGAATATACTCGCGGGTTTGTTTCTGTGCGATATAGAAAATTACTATATTGTGATACTCGAGTATACTTACTCATACATTTGCTTTTAGCTGTGGGCATTACACTACAGGCGTTTCTCACTCTTTCTTGTCTGTCCTTCTCACAGAGACATAAAACAAGCGCACCTTCTTACATACGTCACATACTGTCGCACGTGCAACGTCATACGCTCTCGCGGAGCAGAGAGGTAGCGGCATGGGTAACGTTAGCTGTGATGCTAGCGGTGCGGTGCGAGTGGTAATACGAGAGAGAGAAGGTGCGAATCTGGTAACAAATGAAGGAAGAATTAATTCCAAGAAAAACAGCACGGGGTCCATCGTCTGGCGGTGGTTTGGCTTCAAGCGAGAAGATGTCGAACAGACAACCGTAATATGTGAAGTGTGGGGCAAAAGTGTTGCTACAAAAAGTAGCAACACTGCTAATTTGTACCATCGTTTGAAAAGTCACTCGCTAGAGAATGAAGAGTGATTGGAACTCTGCATGTCAACATCTCCAGCCGGTGCCACACCCACAAAATGCCCAAGCAACCATTTCCACATCAACACAGTATGAAAAAAATAGTCAACAACAGAAGGAGATAACGTCCGCAGTAACCTACCACATAGCGAAGGACATACACTATTTGATTTCCTATTATGCAGCTCATTTTTATTTGACAGTTTTTTAAAAATCTTGTGTGACATCATGCACAAAAGTGCACTTTATTTGTTTTAAACTATTGTAGTGGCGTTCTGTACAAAAAGTGCACTTTAATTTAGTGTTGTTTTGAAATGTGATCTTAGTGACATCATGCACAAAAGTGCACTAATAGCTTGTTTTAAAATGTCTCTGACAATCTTGCACTTTCTGTTTTGGCAACTACATGAATGTTTGTGCCACTGCTTCATAACTGTTTAATAAATACAGTTTTGGTAAATTGACTTAGTTGTGATTTCCCTCTCTGCATGAAAGTTTAAAATGAGCATGTATTAATGCAGTATGAAGAAGAATGTTTTAATGTAGACACATAGAATCATCATACTGCTGCGATTATATGCATCAAGTGTTCATTCAAGGCTAAGGCAAAATATCGAGATATATATCGTGTATCGTCACATGGCCTAACAATATCCAGATATTAATAAAAAGCCATATCGCCCAGCCCTAATTGCAGTGTGTATATTGTACACATTACATATTGTTATGAAGGTGTATGTTACTACATTATACATATACTCGCAGTGTGTATATTGTACATATTACATATTGTTATGAAGGTGTCTGTTCCTACATTATATATATACTTGCAGTGTGTATATTGTACATATTACATATTGTTATGAAGGTGTCGGTTGCTACATTATATATATATACTTGCAGCGTGTATATTATACATATTACATATTGTTATGAAGGTGTCTGCTACTACATTATATATATATATATATATATATATATATATATATATATATATATATATATATATATATATATATATATATATACTTGCAGTGTGTATATTGTACATATTACATATTGTTATGAAGGTGTCTGTTACTACATTATATACTTGTGTATACATATGTGTTCATGTCTTACATCGGGATTGTGAATGATTCCAAAAAAAGTGCAGTTCCCCTTTAAGGCTGAGGTAATAAAAGAATGAAAAATTGTGCGAATGTAAGAGACACACAGATCTAGTGGTGTAGGGGTGGATTTAGTAGAAGTCCTTGCCTACTTTACTCGCTTTAAAGAAGCCTTTTTTTGTCCAGAAAAACATCAAACGCCTATTTATACTTCACTGCCTCGATTTTGTGTTGTCAGCAGATCAGGCTACACTTTGTGTGTGTGTGTGTGTGTGTGTGTGTGTGTGTTTGTGTGTGTGTGTGTGTGTGTATGTGTGTGTGCGTGTGAATGTGTGTGTGTGTGTGTGTGTGTGTGTGTGTGTGTGTGTGTGTGTGTGTGTGTGTGTGTGTGTGCGCGTGAATGTGTGTGTGTGTGTGCGTGTGTGTGTGTGTGTGTGTGTGTGTGTGTGTGTGTGTGTGTTCTTGTATTTCCACCCTTCTTGAGACATCAACAGGGAAAAGTAGCTTCCATATTTCAACCTGTGAGCAAGTGAGGACATAAATCATGGTCCCAATAAAAGAAAAGCATTGCATCTAATAGAGAATGTCTCATTTGCACCCCTGGTGGTGAAATCTATCAAAATGAGGGTGGTCCCAAAAAGGAGGGATTTTTCAAATTGACTGTGTGTCTCTTTTAAAAGTGCTCCCCTTCTGGTCAACATATGAAATAACAAGTGTGTGTAAGACATTTGAAATGTGCCCCCTTTGGCCAAAATGTATTAAAATAAATAAATACATATGTACGTATATAGATACATACAGTAATAACTTGAAATAAATATTGAAGAATAAAAAACAATTACACACACAAAATTCTAAATACATTTTTTTTTTACTAAAAGCAGTCTTTTTCTCACAATGTGTCGACTTTTTTTCTCATAGAATTGGGAGCAATTTCTGAAATTAGTTCTGCTTCTGTAAAATTGCAATCTTTCCTCGTACAATTATTACTTTTTTATGTAAAATTATTACTTTTTAGTGAAAAATTGTGACATTTGTCATATACAATTCTGACCTTTATCACAATATTGCCAATTTTTTGGTTGTTCTGGTAAAATAGTGAAATTTTTTTGAAACTCCGATTATTATTATAATATTGCCAACATTTTACTGTTTTCTTATAAAATTGTGACTTTTGTCGTGTAAAATGACGACTCTTTTCATAAAATTGCCAAAATGTAAACTTCCAACGTTTATCATAATAATGCACAAATGTTCAGTTTTTCTCGTAAAACTATTATTTTTTTATGTTAAATTATTACTTTTTAATGCAAAATGGTGACATTTGACATTTAAAAAATTCTGACTTTTATCACTTTTCTTGTAAAATTGCGACTGTTATTGAGTAAAATTCCAACTTTTATCATAATAAGGTAAAATATGTGTTAGATTATAAGGCAATGCGTATATTGTATTGTGCACTTATATTGCCATATATCAGCTGCTGTGTGGAAGTGTGGGGGAACACATATAAGAGTAACATAAAGGCATTGTATCAACTACAGAAAAGAGCTATAAGGATTATTCATAAAGTAGATTACTTAGAACACACTAACATATTATTTATTAATTCGGGTTTATTGAAATTTCAGGAGCTAGCAAAGTTACAGACATTATGTGTCATGTTTAAGGCTAAAAGTAAAACATTACCAGCAAATTTACAAAAAATGTTTGTCATCACTTCTGAGAATGAAAAGCGTAGAAGAAAAGGTCATTTCCAACATCAGTATTCAAGGACAACTTTAAAACAAATGGGTGGCGTGGCGAAGTTGGTAGAGTGGCCGTGCCAGCAATCGGAGGGTTGCTGGTTACTGGGTTTCAATCCCCACCTTCTACCATCCTAGTCACGTCCGTTGTGTCCTTGGGCAAGACACTTCACCCCTTGCTCCTGATGGCTGCTGGTTAGCGCCTTGCATGGCAGCTCCCGCCATCAGTGTGTGAATGGGTGAATGCGGAAATACTGTCAAAGCCCTTTGAGTACCTTGAAGGTAGAAAAGCGCTATAAAAGTATAACCCATTTATTATTTATTTATTTATCATATCAGTGGTGTGGGTTAAACTATGGAATTCTCTTTACAATGAGATAATAGACTGTAAAAATATATTCCAATTGAAAACAATATATAAAGACAGAACAATAAGATCACATGGACAGCCATAAGTGTTTACATTTTGGTTTATATTTATTATTTTACTTATTTTTTGCCTGGTTTTGTATTTGTTTTGTATCATCCCGAGAGGTGTATATTACTTTTGTTTTTTTTGTTCGGTTTGTACTTCATGAAGTTTTGCACTTGTTGTGTTTTTTTGTTTGTTTTCGTTATAATTGGATGTAATTGTTGGTTTATATGATATCATTAAGTAAGACTACGTGTTATGTTGAAGGGGGCAGGAAAATATAAGATTTTTCTTCATCCTGCTCTTTCTCAGGCATTGGTGTGTAAATGTATAATTGAATAATTGTGGTATAATTGTCTATCGATCAAAGATGCACATCAATGAAGGAGATAAATAAAAATGAATGAATGAATGAATGAATAATATTGCACAATTGCAAATGTTCAGTTTTTCTCGTAATATTTTGACTTGCGTTGAGTAAAATCACGACTTTTATTAGAACACTGCCGATATTCTAAGTTTTTCTTGTGAAATTGTGACCTTTTTCTTGTGAAATTCCGACTCATTTTTCACCACAAGCTTTTTTATATTTGCATAGTTGGTATATATTATTAATGTTGTAAATACACATCTTTATATATCTAGAATGGGTGCTCCTAAAGAGGGAGGCACAAATACAAGAATATGTGTGTGTGTGTGTGTGTGTGTGTGTGTGTGTGTGTGTGTGTGTGTGTGTGTGTGTGTGTGTGTGTGTGTGAGAGAGAGAGAGAGTGCAACACTATGCATGCGAGTGTTCCTCACCGTCTCCGATGATGGCCAGAATCGCCAGGTCCACCTGTCGCTTCCAGTACGATCCTTTTTGCAGCGCGATGCCGTAGCCGGTGGTGGCAAAGATGTACCTGAATGAAGCAAGGTCCGAATAAACACACACACACACACACCCGCATACGCACACGCACATGATTGGGTAGACACGTTAGACGGGCGTCAACACGTCACTGGTGATAAATGAACACGGCATGCGCTGGAATTTGAGATCACATACTGTTTTGCTCCAGGGCTCCCCCTTCAGTCGCGAAGTGAAACTAACAAAATGTGCATTTGTTCAAGGACAAACAGACCAATAAGGAACGCTCACATTGACTTATGAGAGCGCCAACACCTATGTAAAGTAGGTGGTGATATTATTATATAACAACAATAATTCACTGTACGGATATGTTTGTGAATGTCATGTCAATGCTGGTGAAAATTCTAGTCCGTTACAGTATTTTACAATATTTTCTTTTCTATATAGCATTTTTTTTTTTTTTCCAAAACATGAATTTCAGCCCAAATGATATATGTCTGATGTCAAGGGTGTCCAAAGTGCGGCCATTCTAAAAATATTAGTACAAAACAAATAATAATAAAAAAAAGTGGAATAAAAGAGCAAATACACATATTTTTCGGACTAAAAGTCGCAGTTTTTTTCATAGTTTGGCCGGGCTCCAGTGCGACTTATATATGTTTATTTCCTTCTTTATTATGCATTTTCGGCAGGTGCGACTTATACTCCGGTGAGATTTATACTCCGAAAATTACGGTAGGTGAAATTTAAGGAGAACAAGTTGCAATGTTGACTCTGATAACACAAAGCCAACATAAAATACTGTTTTTTCTCTTCAAAACTATTATAAAAAATGAAGCATCAAAATCAATGTTGTTATGAATTATTGACCTATTGAAGGCTCCAATTACTTCACATCAAATGTTCCACTTTGAAATATTTTTTGGTGGAAAATATTGTGTTTGCCATAAAAAAATATGTTTTCTATGACAAAAAGGTTATACAACTAACAGATAAAAACCCAACACAAAATTAACATTTGAAATCGAAGAATAGATCCGAAATTGCTGTAAAGATTTAAGCAATATAAGTAAAAAAATAAATAATGCATTACTTATTTTTAAAGACTTGTATGCGTTGGACCCTTTTAGATCTCTGAGAAGTTTAGTGTGTTTTTTTTAACATTAAAACTGTCATTGCTTAAAAAATAATAATGCATCAAAATCAATGTTGTTATGAATAATTGACCTATTGAAGTCTCCAATTATTTCACATCAAATATTCCACTTTGAAATATGTTTTGGTGGAAAATATTGCATATTTGTTTGTTTGTCATAAAAAGTATGTTTTCTATGACAAAAAGGGGATAAAACTAACAGAATAAAACCGAACACAAAATAAAAATGTATAATCTACAAATAGATCTGAAGTTGCTGTAAATATTTAGGCACTATAAGTACAAAATAAATAAATAATTTATTACTTATTTTGAACACTTTCATGTGTGGGACCCTTTTGGATCCCTAAGAACTTTAGTGTGATTTAAAAAAAAAATTAAAACTATCATTACTGAAAAAATTATAATGCATCAAAATCGATGTTGTTATGAAATATTGACCTATTGAAGGCTCCAATTACTTCACATCAAATGTTCCACTTTGAAATATTTTTTGCTGGAAAATATTGTGTTTGCCATAAAAAAAATATGTTTTCTATGACAAAAAGGGAATAAAACTAACAGATTAAAACCCGACACAAAATGAAAACGTATAACCGAGGAATAGATCTGAAGTTGCTGTAAAGATTTAAGCACTATAAGTAAAAAATAAATAAATAATGTGTTACTTATTTTTAACACTTTTATACCCTTTTGGATCCCATAGTGGGATTTTTTTTTAAAATTTTTTACAAACTGTCTTTGCTCAAAAAATGATAATGAATCAAAATCCATGTTGTTACGAATAATTTGTTACTTCAGGTCAAAAATTCTACCTTTAAATGTTTTGGGGGAAATATTGCATATTTTGGGTTTTGCCTTAAAAAACAGGATTTTCTTTAACAAAAAGGGCATAAAACCTAACAAAAAACAAAACAAAACTTGTTATCAACAGTTACTGTAGATTTGAGGTAGATCTAGAGATTTAAGCGTTGACAAAATAAAATTAATATCTGACTTATTTTTAACATTTTTATGACTGAGAACTTAAAGGTTAAAAAATATAAATATTGTATTGGTTTAAAAAATAACAAATATCAACATGGCCGTCGCATGCATCAGATATTTCAAGTTTCATGTTGCATTTCACCTGTTTGTTCTTTTATTCCACTTTTTTAATGATTTTTCTGTACTGGTATTTTTTAGAATGTGCCACAAGCCGTCAAAAAAAATGCTTTGGGCCGCACTTTAGACATTCCTCATTAAGATGGTTGTAAACAGTTTTTTATGCTTTATAGATGACAATATTTGATTTATTGATAACAATCCTACTTTGCAAACATTTGTTCACCACGGTCACGCCTAGAACCAATTAGCCACAATAAAGGAGGGACGGCTCTAAAGTTACTGTTGCTTTAAAGAACACAACTAATGGCAGGTTCACACCAAACTTAAACAAGAGGCAAAATTATTGCTCCAAAATCCATTTTCACCACAGTAACTAGGAGGCAGAGGACAATAACACTCTCCTCAACAAAACATTAACATCTAGTATTTGGATTTTGTGCCGGTGGATTATAAGAAGTTTATAAAGTTAGCATCAGAATGCAAAAATAAGTAGTAGAATAAAAAGTAGAAGAAGTAGAAGTAAAAGATGAAAAAGAAGAACAAAAAGAAGAAGAAGTAGAACAAGAAGTAGAAGACAAATAAGTAGTAGTAGAATACTAATAATAAGTAGTAGTAGAAGAAGAAGTAGTAGTAGTAGTAGTAGTAGAAGAAGAAAAAGTATTAGCAGAAGAATAAGAAGAAGTAGTAGTAAAAGGAGAATAAGACGACGTAACAGAAAAATAAGTAGTAGTAAAAGAATAAGAAGAAGTAGTAGTAAAAGGAGAAGACGATGACGTGACAGAAGAAGGAGTAGTAAAAGAATCAGAAGAAGTAGTAGTAGAAGAAGTAGTAGTAGTAAAATAAGTAGTAGTAGTAGTAGTAGAAGTTAAAAGTTAAAGTACCAATGATTGTCACACACACACTAAGTGTGGTGAAATTTGTCCTCTGCATTTGACCCAACCCCCTGGGAGGTGAGGGGAGCAGTGGGCAGCAGTGGGCAGCAGCGGTGCCACGCCCGGGAATCATTTTTGGTGATTTAACCCCCAATTCCAACCCTTGATGCTGAGTGCCAAGCAGGGAGGTAATGGGTCCCATTTTTTATAGTCTTTGGTATGACTCGGCCGGGGTTTGAACTCGCAACCTACTGATCTCAGGGCGGACACTCTAACCACTAGGCCACTGAGTAGGTAAGAAGAAGAAGAAGAAGAAGAAGAAGAAGAAGAAGATAAAGAAGAAGAAGAAGAAGAAGAAGAAAAAGAAGAAGAAGGAAAAGAAGTAGTAGTAGTAGAAGAAGTAGTAGTAGAAAAAGAAGTAGTAGGAGAAGAATAAGAAGAAGTAGTAGTAACAGAAGAAGTAGAAGTAAAAGAAGAATAAGTAGTAGTAGAAGAAGAAGAAGAAGAAGTAGTAGTAGTAGTAGAAGAAGAAGAAGAAGAAGAAGAAGTAGTAGTAAAATAAGAAGTAGTAGTAAAAGGAGAAGTAGTAGTAAAAGGAGAAAAAGACGACATAACAGAAGAAGTAGTAGCAGAAGAAAAAGAAGAAGAAAAAGAAGAAGAAAAAGAAGAAGACGTGGTAAAAGAAGAAGTAGGAGTAGTAAAAGGAGAAGAAGTAGAAGTAAAAGAAGAAGAAGTAGTAGTAGAAGAAGAAGAAGTAGTAGTAGTAAAAGAAGAAGAAGTAGTAGTAGAAGAAGAAGAATAAGTAGTAATGGTAGAAGAAGTAGTAGTAGAGGAAGAAGAAGAAGTAGTAGTAGTAAAAGGAGAAGTAGTAGAAGTAAAAGAAGAAGTAGTAGTAGTAGAAGAAGATAAAGTAGTAGTAGAAGAAGAAGAAGTAGTAGTAGTAAAAGAAGAAGAAGTAGTAGTAGAAAAATAAGAATAAGTAGTAATGGTAGAAGAAGAAGAAGTAGTAGTAGAGGAAGAAGAAGAAGTAATATGGTAGTAATGGTAGAAGAAGTAGTAGTAAAGGAAGAAGAAGAAGTAGTAGAAGTAAAAGAAGAAGTAGTTGTAATAGAAGAAGATGAAGTAGTAGTAGAAGAAGAAGTAGTAGTAGTAGTAAAAGAAGAAGAAGTACAGTTTGTAGTAGTAGAAGAAGAAGACGACATAACAGCAGAAGAAGAAGCATATGCATTGATTATAAATTTAGCATCAGAAGGCTAAAATAAGTCATAGAAGAAAAAGTAGAAGAAGAAAACAAAGTAGAAGAAGAAGTAGTAGAAAATAAAGAAGTAGTAGTAGTAGTAGAAGAAGTAATAGTAGTAGAAGAAGAAGAAGTAGTAGTAGAAGAAGAAGAAGTAGTAGTAGAAGAAGAAGTAGTAGTAGAAGAAGAAGAAGAAGAAGTAGTAGAAGAAGTAGTAGAAAAATAATACGTATAAGTAGTAGTAGAAGAAGAAGTAATAGGAGTAGAAGAAGAAGTAATAGCAGTAGTAGAAGTAATAGTAGTAGTAGAAGAAAGGAGTAGTAATAGTAGAAGAAGACACCGTAACAGAAGAAGACGATGAAAAAGAAGAAGTAGAGCAAGAACTGGAAGAATAATAATAAGTAGCAGTAGTAGTAGAAGAATAAGAAGAAGTAGTAGTAGAAAAATAAGAAGAAGTAGTAGTAGTAGAAGAATAAGAAGAAGTAGTAGTAGAAGAAGAATAAGAAGAAATAGTAGTAGAAGAAGAATTAGAAAAAGAAGTAGTAGAAGAATACGAAGTATTAGTAGAAGAATAAGAAGTACTAGTAGAAGAATAAGAAGTAATAGTAGTAGAAGAAGAAGTAGTAGTAGAATAATAAGAAGGATTAGAAGAAGAAGAAGAAGAAAAAGAAGAAGAAGAAGAAGAAGAAGAAGAAGAAGAAGAAGAAGAAGAAGAAGAAGAAGAAGAGGAAGAAAAAGAAGAAGAAGAGGAATATATAGAAGAGTGCCCTCAACTTAAAGGTATGTCCATGCTGCATCATTGATGAATCATGTTAACACCTGTGTGACTTTGGCAGCGATGGCGTGTAGAAAAGGTTTTGTTCAGAGACAGGAAGTCTTTTTGCCAGTAGGAGGCCATGATGACACTAAATGTTGGAAGGTGACAGGAAGTAGGATTCTACTTTCACTTGCCAAGGCAATGGTCAGAAACTTGATGAGCAGCCTGTTTGGGTCAACTTCTTGCATCCTAATGCTCTTTTTTTTACAATTTGCTTTATAATCCACGACAACAGAACCTGGACCTGAATGGCCCATGGTCTTAAGATCCTGCTGAGGGGAGTTTGTTGTTTGGAGTCAGCAGCAGATGGCCAGTGTGGCAAAAACATCCTCCGTCAAAACAACAACAAAGTTCAGTCTCATTAACCACAATGTGTTGTCCAGACTGACTAAACGTGCAAACACACCCTTTTACTGAGGTCCACCACCATACTGATACCGTCCAATATCAGCTATAGAACAAGCAGGCATCATATATCTTACATCTTAACGTCCTCCAATAAACACACAATTTATTATATGTTGTTAAAGTAATTTACAAAAAGGTAAACATGCGTGGCTATAGTCTACTTAGTAGCTACTTAGTAGCTAGCAGCTACACGACAGCTAAGCACACAATAGCACACAAGCTAGACATGTGTAATAGGTGTCCTATGGAGGTTTATTTGTGTCTTTATTACACTTAATCATCACAACGTATCATGTAATTAAGCTTATGATGCAGTAAATTGAATGGTGCGGACACGTTTGTTACTGGATACTTTCTAATTGTGCCTCTGAGACTTTGTATGTGTAAGTAGTATGCAACTATAATTATTTGATACTAGTTTATATTGACAAATGTGCTGTTTTACAGAGTAATATTGTTCAATGAAGGTCAATGTGTGTCTTTATGACGAAAGCTTTTTTTTGACACTAAATTTATGTAACTTAATTTTTTGCATTTGAATTTATTGAACATATTTTTTTTTAATTAAATTATGCTGACAATTTTGTTGAACTCTGACACAGGATCGATTGCTTCAGTCTTAATTTATCGGAAGATGGGTCAAAAGTTTTGAAGCAACACATTTTACATGTTTCCCCTTATTTTTGCAAGTATTGTGGTTTCTGTGTAACATGTTTATGTATGCTTATGGCTATCACATTTCTTCTCTTGGCCTCAGTCTGGATGCCCTCCACAAGAGTCCAGAACACTTCCCCCCCCTCCCCCTCCTTTTTTGTTGCAAGTATTGCGGGTTCTGTGTAACATGTTTACATATGCTTATGGCTATCAAGTTTGTTTTTCCTTGGCCTCAGTCTGAACCCCTTCCCCAAGAGCCCAGTCCGAAACTGACCTTTTTTTTTTTTTTTTATACCCCCCACCCACCCTTCCCCCCTTTTTTGTTGCAAGTGTTGTGGTTTCTGTGAGCTTATGGCTATCAAGGTTTTTTTTTCTTCGCCTCAGTCCGCACCCCATCCCCAAGAGTCCAGTCCGAAGCCGTTTTTTGTTCCCCCCCCCCCCCCCCCCCCCCCCCCTCCCCGCCTCTGCTTTTTTTGTTGCAAGTTGTGTGGTTACTGTGTAACATGTTTTACTTTTTTTCTTGGCCTCAGTCTGGAGACCTCCACCCCAAAAGTCCAGTCAGAAATTGAACCCTTTTTTTAACCACCCCTCCCTTTTTTGTTGTTGCAAGTTTTGTGGTTTCTGTGTATCATGTTTATGTGTGATTATGGCTATCAAATGTTTTCTTTTGGCCTCACTCTGGACAAACTACCCAAGAGTCCAGTTCGAAACTACACCCCCCCCCCCCTTTTTATTTTTCATTGTTGCAAGTTTTGTGTTTCCTGTGTAACATGTTTATGTGTGCTTATGGCTATCGTGTTTTATCTCTTGGCCTCAGTCTGGTGCCCCCTCCCCAAGAGTCGACCGACCTTTATATTATTATTTTTAAATAACCCCCCCCCTTTTTTTTGTCGCAACTTTGGTGGTGTCTGTGTAAGATGTTTATGTGTGCTTATGGGTATCAAGTTTTTTTTCTTGGCCTCAGTCTGGTGCCCCCTCCCCCAAGACCCCAGTCCAAAACAGACCTCTTTTTTTTTTTTTTTTTTACTCCCCCTACAAATCCTCCCCCTTTTTTGTTGCAAGTTTGGTGGTGTCTGTGTAACATGTTTATGTGTGCTTATGGCTATCGAGTTTTCTTTTCTTGGCCTCAGTCTGCGCACCCTACCCCAAGAGCCCAGTCCGAAATGGGGTATTGTGAAGAAGAAGCTGAAAGACACCAGACCCAATAATGCAAAAAAAGTCATTTTGAACATAATCTGGACTGTACATACATTTTTTTTTTGTTTTGTTTTGAAAATGTAATTTTGTTTATAGATTATATGCAATCTGTTGTGTTCCAAAATTGTTCTACTTTCTTTTTTTTTTTTTTTTTTTTCAGTGTACATGAATGAAGGTGTGTGTTGCTGAACCCGACTTGGATTATCTGGACTGGACCTGATTTTTTTTTTTAAAAACCTTTAAACGAAGCTAATTTCATTTACAACCAGGTCTGGTGAAGATAAGGTCCTTTTTTTCTTTTCTTTTTTTTTTTAGATAAGATAAATCAATCTTCTCTCGGATAAAAAAGAAAGTAAAACAATATAAAAATAATTACATTAAAAAAAAAAAAGTAATTAAATGAAAATGTTAGTGGACCAGCAGCACAAACAATCAAGTGTGCTTCAGGGACTGTGTCCCTTGCAGAAGTGTTGTCCATGTTGTGGGAACCAGAATATTGGTAGCAGAAAGAAACAATGAGTGTGAATGGGGGAGGGAGGTTTTTCTGGGGGTGATGCACTAGTTGAAAGTGTATCGTGTGGTTTTTTTTCTATGTTGATTTAATTTAAAAAAATAAAAAAATAAAAAAATAAATTAAAAAAGTCTTTTTTTTTTGCATTATTATTTAGTTTCATATTACTTACACACATCGCAAGTCTCCAAGGCCAAAACATATTAGCAAGTATCCAGTACCAAACGTGTCCGCATCATTCAATTTACCGCATCATGAATTATTGCCTTTAAAAAAACATTTTCCACTCCACGTCAATTTAAAAACAGCAAACGTCTGTCATAGGGTTAGTGTTTGCATACCTACCTTTGTTCTCTGACTAATTTCACTTTATCAAACCCTTTCTGACAACACACACTCAAAAACAAAAGTACAGAGTATTCCTGCTGATATCGTTACGGATCCAGTTGTATCGAGACACGCCTAAAGAGCAGCTTAAATTAAATAAAAATAATATGAATATCTGTATTTTGTAATAAAATTGGTGATGTTTAGTACACTGAAGAAACAACAACAAAAGTTAAGTTTTAGGCGAAAAATGTGACATAAAAATGACATTATTTCAGATGGGAATGGCAACATAAAACAGGAATACCCACCATGGGGGGTTCTATGGAAACAGACTCATTGAACAGAAAGTCAAATAAACGCATATACTGTATCAAAGTTGAGTTACCCGCTGCCAATGGTCACCAGCTTACACCCCTCGTCTCTGCCGGCCATGTAGTTCAACACCGCCGCGTCATAGATGAAGGCGTCCAGTTTCCTGCGGAGACGGAGCATCAGACAAACGGGAGTTTGGGGTGAGTCTATTCAAAGAGTGAGTATGACAGGTCCGCGGGCCGGGCAGGGAGCAGCAGGCGCATTGATTTCCACAACGTCGTGTTTGCGGCGATCAATTCGGCGTTAAATCATCTCCAACAGGACTTGGATCAGAGCGTTATCCAACACACACAAACACACACACACAGAGGAGGGAGGGGCTGCAGGTCAATACACACACTCGACTGATAATGGGCCCTGAGAGGCACTTGTGGCGACAAACTTTAAACAAACACAAACCTTTTTCTCACACACATTCTTGTATTTCTTACCTTCTTGAGACCTCCGAAAAATGCCTCCCTCTTTAGGAGCAGCCTTTGTAGATATATAAAGATTTGTATTTACAATAATATAATACTACTCATAATATCTACATATTTTGCAAATATAAAAAAGCTTGTTGTGAAAAATGAGTTGGAATTTCACAAGAAAAAGGTAGCAATTTCACAAGAAAAACTTTGAATTTTGGCAGTATAATAATAAAAGTCGTAATTTTGCTCAACGCAAGTCAACGTTTTACAAGAAAAACCGAACATTTGTGCAATTATATGATAAAATTTGGAATTTTACTCAATAACAGTCGCAGTTTTAGAAGAAATGCTTAACATTTTGGCAATTTTATGAAAAGAGTCGTAATTTTACTCGACAAAAGTCACAATTTTATAAGAAAACTTAAACATTGTTGGCAATATTATAATAATACTTGGCAAAATGATGACAAAAGTCATAATTTTACTAAAAAAATGTAGCTATTTTCCAAGAACAACAAAAATATTGGCAATACTGTGATAAAAGTCATAATTTTATGTGACAAATGTCACCATTTTGCAATAAAAAGTAATCATTTTACATAAAAAAGTAATAATTTTACGAGAAAATATTGCAATATTAGAGAAACAGAAAGAATATGAGAATGTGTTCCCAATTTTATAAGAAAAAAGTTGACACATTGTGGGAAAAACCCTATTTTTATTTTTGTTGTTGTTGTTTTTTTGGAGTTTTTTGTTTGTAATTGGTTTTCAAACTTCATTATTTACTTCACGTTACTACAGTATGTCTCTATATACATATTTTATTGTTGTTATAAATTTAGGACCACCCTTTCTAGATGTATAAAGAAGTGTATTTACAATATTAATAATATATACATACTTTCCAAATATAAAAAAAGCTTGTTGTGAAAAATTAATTGGAATTTCACAAGAAAAAGGTCACAATTTCACAAGAAAAAGTTAAAATGTTGGCAGTTTTATAATAAAAGTCGTAATTTTACTCAACGCAAGTCAAAATTGTATAAGAAAAACTGAACATGTGTGCAATACTATGATAAAAGTTGGAATTTTACTCAATAACAGTCGCAATTTTAGAAGAAAAGCTTACAATGTTGGCAATGTTATGAAAAGAGTCGTAATTTTACTCGACAAAAGTCACAATTTTATAAGAAAACTTAAAACAATTTGGCAATATTAAAATAATAAAAATCTGAATTTAACTAAAAAAAAATCACTATTCTACAAGAACAACAAACACATTGGCAGTACTGTGACAAATGTCACCATAAAAAGTTATAATTTTACATAAAACTGTAATCATTTTACATAACAAAGTAATAATTTTACATACAAAAGTAATAATTTTACGAGATATTATTGCAATATTACAGAAACAGAAAGAATATGAGAAATTGTTCCCAATTTTATAAGAAAAAAGTCGACACATTGGGATAAAAAGACTGCTTTTAGTTATTTTTTCATTTTTTGTTTATAATTGGTTTTTAATCTTCATTATGTACTTCACGTTATTACAGTATGTCTCTATATACATTTGTTTTGTTTTGTTTAATTAATTTTGGCCAAAGGGGGCTCATTTCAATTTCTTACACTTATACTTTCTTGTTATTACATGTTAGCCAGAGGGGGCGCATTTTAAATTGTTACACACACTTGTTATTTTGTATGTTGACCAGAGGGAGAGCACTTTTAAATGCGACACACAGTCAATTTGAAAATTCCCTCCTTTTTGGGACCACCCTCATTTTGATAGATTTCATCACCAGGGGTGCAAATGAGACATTCTCTATTCGATGCAATACTTTTCTGTATTGAGACCATGATTTATGTCCTCACTTGTTCACACCTCCTCATATGAAAGCTACTTTTACTTCTTTATGTCTCAAGAAGGGTAGAAATACAAGAACAAGAAGGGTAGAAATACAAGAACACACACACACACACACACACACACACACACACACACACACACACACACGCATACACACACACACACACACACCCACACACACACATACATACACACACACAAGACTTTGACATTTCCTGTGTAACTGATGCTGTCAAGAACAAACAAACACACACACACGCACACACACGCACACACACACACACACACTGAACTCTGCTAATAGTGCAGCCACAACCTGGCATTTACTGATTTTCACATTTAGCCTTTTAATAAAGCCTTTTGTTGCTTTAAAGCGGTTATTTTAGGACTTGTTTTCCTTACAAAACCCAAAACCAGTGAAGTTGTCACGTTGTGTAAATGGTAAATAAAAACAGAATACAATGATTTGCAAATCCTTTTCAACTTATATTCAATTGAATAGACTGCAAAGACAAGATACTTAACGTTCGAACTGGTAAACTGTGTTATGTTTTGCAATTATTAGCTCATTTGGAATTTGATGCCTGCAACATGTTTAAAATAAGTTGGCACAAGTGGCATAAAAGACTGAGAAAGTTAAAGAATGCTCATCAAACACTTATTTGGAACATCCCACAGGTGAACAGGCTAATTGGGAACAGGTGGGTGCCATGATTGGGTATATAAGCGGCTTCCATGAAATGTTCAGTCATTCACAAACAAGGATGAAGCGAGGGTCACCACTTTGTCAACAAATCTGTGAGCTAATTGTCCAAAAGTTTAAGAACAACATTTCTCAACGAGCTATTGCAAGGAATTTAGGGATTTCACCATCTACGGTCCGTAATATCATCAAAAGGTTCAGACAATCTGGAGAAATCACTGCACATAAGCGATGATATTGCGGACCGTCAATCCCTCAGGCGGAACTGCATCAACAAGCGACATCAGTGTGTAAAGGATATCACCACATGGGCTCAGAAACACTTCAGAAACCACTGTCAGTAACTACAGTTGATCGCTACATCTGTAAGTGCAAGTTAAAACTCTACTATGCAAAGCCAAAGCCGTTTATCAACAGCACCCAGAAACGCCGCCGGCTTCGCTGGGCCCGAGCTCATCTAAGATGGACTGATGCAAAGTGGAAAAATGTTCTGTGTTCTGACGAGTCCACATTTCAAATTTGTTTTTGGAAACTGTGGACGTCGTGTCCTCCGGACCAAAGAGGAAAAGAACCATAAAGTTGATTTGCTTTGATTTGATCCGGAAAGTTCTCGGCGCAAAGTTGAAAAGCCAGCATCTGTGATGGTATGGGGGTGTATTAGTGCCCAAGGCATGGGTAACTTACACGTCTGTGAAGGCACCATTAATGCTGAAAGGTACATACAGGTTTTGGAGCGACATTTGTTGACATCCAAGCAACGTTATCATAGACGGCCCTGCTTATTTCAGCAAGACTATGCCAAGCCACGTGTTTCAACAGCGTGGCTTCATAGTAAAATAGTGTGGGTACTAGACTGGCCTGCCTGTAGTCCAGACCTGTCTCCCATTGAAAATGTGTGTCGCATTATGAAGCCTAAAATACCACAATGGAGACCCCCGGACTGTTGAACAACTTAAGCTGTACATCAAGCAAGAATGGGAAATAATTCCACCTGAAAAGCTTAAAAAATGTGTCTCCTCAGTTCCCAAATGTTTACTGAGTGCTGTTAAAAGGAAAGGCCATGTAACACAGTGGTAAAAATGCCACTGTGCCAACTTTTTTTGCAATGTGTTGCTGCCATTAAATTCTAAGTTAAAGATTATTTGAAAAAAAAAAAAAAAAAGTTTCTCAGTGTGAACATTAAATATCTTGTCTTTGCAGTCTATTCAATTAAATATAAGTTGAAAAGGATTTGCAAATCATTGTATTATGGGTTTTTTTTTACCATTTACACAACATTCCGACTTTACTGGTTTTGGGTTTTGTATTATATAAATAAGTTATTGAAAACATAACATTGAGGGAATAATAGTAAAATTATTACTAATTAAGATAGAAAACAACACAGTAAAATAATAAAAATCAGATGATTAACAAAAAGCCTGATTAAAAAGTTACGGTTTTAGACTTTTGAAAACATGTTTCAATGCGCTCTGCAGTCCTGAGGCAGGCTGTTCCACAACTGGGGGCCAGAGTGGCGGAATGTCGCCTCACTGTGGGTCTTTGTTCTGGTATTTGGTAAAGATAAGAGGACCACATGATCCGCGAGGGTTAATACGGCAAAAAGCAGCTCAGACAGATAAAGAAGGTGCATAAGACATGTAAAAACTAATAGTAGAACTTTAAAATCCATCCTGAAACGGACAAAGGAGCCATTGCGACGACTTTAAAACTGGTGTAATGCGCTCCCGCCCTGCCCTCTGGTCCTCGTCAGCACGCGTGCAGCTGAGTCGTGCAAGTAGCAGGGCTTTGCAATAGTCTGAACGACAGGAAATAAAAGCATACACAACATGTAATGGCAGTTCTTTAGCCAAAATGTTGCATAGATTATGTTTTACAGACCATCTTTTTTTAATTTTTTAATTTTTTTTATTTTACCATCTATTTTATTTTATTACTTTTCATTTTTTAATTAATGTATTTATTCATATTCATATTATTATTTTTTATTTTTTTTTACAAACCATCTTCTTTTTTTTACTTTAATAAAAATTATAAATGTATTATTATCTATATTATTACTATATTATTATTATTTAATTTTTATTAATTAAAAAAAAAAAAATTAGAGCATTATCTGCTTTCTGACTGTGTATTCAGATTGGTGCCCTCCATTTACCTGGAGAGTTAGATTGCAGGAGCTGGGAATGACGTCATAGCCGAGTTGTGAGCATTCCAGTTCGCAAAGTCAAAAAAATAAGATGGCCACATCCACGAAAGCTATTTTAGAGCTTGCCATGTCTGAATGTAAACGACTTATGGTAAAATATGGACTCTTTCTGGATGAAGAGGAAACACGGACGCTATTGCTAGCAATGTAGAACGTATATACCACGTGTAAAACTACATACTTGCAACAATATATCGTATACAGCTAATTTAGTGCGACTAAACTAATCAGAAGTGCAAATAATGGATATTACAAAAGCTTAAATTATTGTTTACATTCAGAGCAGCCGTCTTGGAAGTCAACTCGGGAGTGGTGAGACTGCTGAGACTCTGCGAGTAGGATATCCGACCTCGAGTGGCGTTCCGGTTGAAATTTTGACCAGGAAGTCGGAAATTCCAACTTCTTAGTCCAAATGGAACACATCGTAGTTTACATGCCAAAGTCCTCCTGCAGTCATTTTTAGAGCTTCCATATCGAGTCTACCGACATATAGAATTTGTAACTATACGCTACAGCGAAGGATTTTAGCGTGTATGCGCATGTACGAGCCAGTCCGCCACACAACAAGAGAATCGAGAAAAATAAGGTGGCTTATTGACTACAACTGAATACAAAATGGTGGAGCTGCCCGTGGAGCTGCCCGCCAAAGTCTTGGATTCAGCCCGCGAGACGGCAGGAGTTCAACAAGCAATCTGAGCGTGCAGGGAGTTGAAATACTATATTTAGATACTGTATCTGACAGTTTTATAGATGTTTTATAGATAGTGACTCAAGCCAGTGACCAGTACTTTCTAGATATCACTTGCAAAGCATTTACCTATATGACCCAATCCAAACAACCGACCCTTGTCATGGCGTAGAAAAAATAAAAAATAAAAATAAACCAGCCCTAAAAGTCAACAAACATGGTCACAAATAACACAACCCACTGAACCTTGTGGATATTATAAAAAAAAACATCCAACCACCATAAAAAAGTCAAAATTCCACCCATTACATTACAAAGCATGATGGGAAACATGCAAAAAAAAGTCTCTGCACACATATCCATGTTTGTCACATTTTAGCCACTTGATATTTATGATTGATTACCAAACTTTAAGGAAGCCCTCGCAAAGGTAAACAACGTAGGAGTTGAACTTTCACATATTCTTAATATTCAATTATAACAATTATATATCCAATTTAGTAATATAATATGCACTCACTCACTCACTCACTCACTCACTCACTCACTCACACACTCACACACACACATATTGGTTATCATTTGGAATGGGGACCAAGTTTTTGATCGTCACTTGTGGGGACCACAGGTTGTGGAGGCATAAAAAAAATGTGGTAAGATGGCCACTGCCCAGTTAGCTCATACACGTCTTTAAATCTCTGGATTGATGAAGTAATGTGCTGATCATTCTTACTGGGGATCCTGGGGAAAAAGAGTTAATATGGTTCATGGGGACCAAATTTAAATAATTTTGCATAATTCACACAAATTTGTACGTGACCACTGAGGACCATTAAAAAAAAAAAAAGTTCAAATGAAATATGACATGATCCTCAGAATGCAGCACTACAGCTGTCCTCTTATAGGAAGTTTCACCACTTAAATGTTAAAGCAAATCCTGCATCTTCTGTGACATTACTGAAAACTGCTATTTAGCAGTAATGAAGTTGTCTGCAACTCCACACTACCATATATAGAAGGATGGACATTTCTGAATGTGAATCATACTTTAACGTAATAATGTTTTATCAATCAATGAATTCCTTTATTGTCATTTTCATAATAACACTTAAGTCATACATGAATAACAAGATTTTGTTTGAGCTTTGTCCAGCGGCATAGAAACTGCATTGATGTGCAGGTTGACAATAGTTTACATTTGAGCATTTTAGCATTGTCAGGAAGATCACGATAAGAGGGGTGTGGGGGTGAGAACAGTCAGATGTCTGATGGGTTGTCCAGAGCACAATTATTGAGGTAGTGAAGAGTGAGGTAATAAGATGGTCCGGGGCAGCAAAGGGGCAGGCTGTTCATTTAGCAGTCTCACAGCCTGGGGATACAGACTGTGAGACATTCTGGTGGTCCTGGCGCGAATCAATCTATACCTCCTTCCAGAGGGTAGCAGGTTGAAGAAGCCATGTGCTGGGTGGTATCTGTCCTTCAGGATGTTGTGTACTCGCTTTAGGCAGCGAGTTGTGTACATGGCACTCATCTCTGGGAGTATCGTATAATCATGCTGTATGAAAATGTCATCCTAAGGAACACTAAACCAGATTTTGTTTTTGGAAAAATATATATGATTTGATTTGATGGATACCATACAGAATTACAGTACTATTTTGCCAGGATAACAAATGTTTTACGGGCTAAAGCTTAAAAATCACTTAGGTATCTTCAGAATGGATCTGACTATCATTTAAAAAGGTTTCCCTTTTGGTGACCTGTTTTTTTGTCCCCATACCGTCAGAGGTCCCCTAAAGGTGACTGTGTAAACAGAGCGATGTCCCCTGTTACATCCATTAGATTGTTACATCCACATTGCATTACACTTACTTCCACTAAACTGTTACACCCACAGTACAGTAGAGTGTTACATCCACAGTACATTCAATTGTTTCATGCACAGTACCGTATTTTTCGGAGTATAAGTCGCACCGGAGTATAAGGTGCACCTGCCGAAAATGCATAATAAAAAAGGAAAAAAACATATATAAGTCGCACTGGAGCCCGGCCAAACTATGAAAAAAACTGCGACTTATAGGCCGAAAAATACGGTACATTAAATGGTTACATCCACCGTGCATTAAACTGTTGCATCCACAGTGCATTAGACTGTTACATCCACAGTGCAGGATATGAGTGCTTCTTGGTGTACAACATGGTTGTTAAGATAGTGTTTTTGTTTTATTATGTACCTACAGTATACATAGTGCAATTGTCACAGTCTTATTTGTGTATTATATATTAGCAGTTTCGCAGAACATTTTACTTGTCTTACTGTACGTAAATATCTGCACTGCAACCACATAGTGTGTTAAATAAAAGTCTATTTTATAATACGATGTTTGGATCATTCACGTGAAGGAACAATGGCGGCATCTCCTCACATCACCGCCACTTGCTGTGCTGCTGACATAACTTCTGTCTAAAATGGGAGAGGCTTCTGGGGTGTACACCTGTGGCTCGGACACATCACTATCCGGGGTCAAGACCTCAAGGACCATCCATACGTCAGCTGGTGTCACGACATGAGGACGTGTGCGTGTCCTTGGGGAAGACAACGAGCGAGCACGTCTGTGACGCCGCAATTAATGCAGGACAGTTTGAAGCAACATATGCTGCCATCAAGACCACGTCTACTTCAAGGACACCCGTGCATACTTAGTCAAGGTGCAGTTCAAGCACTCAAGAAAAAGTCTGTTCAGAGGAAAATGCAGCTTCTTCTCCTCATCTTTCGTCTCAAAGGCACATAATATCAGCATAATGGTAACTGATGCATCGCTTTTGGCAGATAGTAAGCGTAAAAGATAAATTCACGCCATTTTTTACAGACTTTAGATAAGCACTTGTTGGGTCGCCGAAACATACGCGGTTCAGTTGTAATACACTTTTCCACCATTTGTGGCAGTAATGACAACCTCAAACAAACAGAAGAAGTCCAGAGCTAAGGCCATGGAGAAGTTTCTTAAGCGCAAAAATTATGACTAAAGTGTTGAAGCTGAAATTTCATTTGCGGTTTACTTTTATCAAGAGTTTATTTAAGAAACATATATTGTATTATTATTTATGATTAATTCAGTTAGAATTTATCTATTTTAGGACTGTGTAATTGAATGTACATTTACATAAATGCATATCATTAATAATGAATATAATTGGATATTAAGTATGTGAAAGTTCAACTTCTACCTTGTTTACTTCCGTGACGACCTGCTTAAAGTTGTGGAATCAATCAGAAATATCAAGCAGCTAAAATGTGCCAAACATGGATAAGTGTGGAAAATGTTTTGCATTTTTCCCATCATGCATTGTAATGGATTTAAATGGGTGTATGTTCAATGTTTTATGGTGCATGGACGTTTTTTTTTATAATGTCCACAAACATTAGACTGTTACACCCACAGTGCATTAGACTGGTACATCCATTAGATTGCTACACCCACAGTGCATTAGACTGTTACACCCACAGTGCATTAGACTGGTACATCCATTAGATTGCTACACCCACAGTGCATTAGACTTTTACACCCACAGTGCATTAGACTGTTACATCCATTAGACTGTTACACCCACAGTGCATTAGACTGTTACATCCATTAGATTGCTACACCCACGGTGAATTAGACTGTTACACCCACATTGCATTAGACTGTTACATCCATTAGATTGTTATACCCACAATGCAACAGACTGTTACATCCACAGTACATTAAACTGTTACACCTACTGTGCATTAGACTGTTACACCCACAGTGCATTATAATGTCCACGACGTTCAGTGAGCAGGTTGTTTCGTGTGTGACCATGTGTGTTGGTTGCAAAAATGTGTTTGAATTCCTTTTTTCTTTGCACCATGACTAGGGAAGCTTGTTTGCATTTGGGTCATATAAGTAAATGCTGTGCACCCAACCTTCCAGAGCGTAATTAAAGGTTAATTTCTTAGGTTGTCCACTCGATGACCTCATGTAAAAATTGTCCGACTATTAAAATTAATGAAATTAATGAAAACCGGCCAAATTAGATAGACATAGTTTGGACACCTCTGCCCTATACTGCCATCTGGCGGCTAAAGTGGATCATGCACCCCCTTCAATTCGTCACATTTCAGGTGAACCGGCCATTTGAATGCCCGTCCTACTGCATGCTATTTACAACCTACTACTATCAATATCTCATTCTGTTTAGATAAATACGTATACTATCTTCTTAGTCCTTGGGCACTAAATCATGTGTTATTTGAGCTGGCATGACAATAAAGTTCCTTGAGAGTAGTTTTACGTTACGCTTGCAGGCAAACCAACATACAAGAAAACAAAGGACTGTACTACGATTTAGGTTGAACTTCTTCCGAGATCCTGGATATCGTAACCCTTAAATTGAAGCACATACCTCGGTCGTCTTCTACGTTTGTTTACCTTGGAACGCAAGTCCACCCAAAACTACTTCCAGGTGTTACATAATCGATATTGGAGCTTTGAGTATTAGCCAATACAAATATTGTTTACTCTAAAGAATATCAGCACGAGTCATAGAACACACTTTTAAAAACAATTGATCAAGTGAAATGAGTCAAACAGAGAACAATGGTAGCTATGAAAAACACTAACCTATTTATTATTAACCTCTGGAATGGATTTATGCTGTATTAAAGTTGAATTAATTTAATAATTTTCATGAGTAATGATGCAGACACAATTGTTACTGGATACTTTCGAATAAACTTCTGCCTGGGAGACTTTGTATGTGTAAGTAATATGTAAATATAAGTATTTGATACTTGTTTATATTGACAAATGTGCTGTTTTACACTGTAATTCTGTTAAATGATCATCACGTATGCCTGCTTGTGTGCTATTGTGTGCTTAGCTGTTGTGTAGCTGCTAGCTTCTAGTAGCTTGTGGCCTAGGGTTTTTAGGTTTTGTAAATGACTTTAGTAAAATATAATACATTGTGTGTTTATTGGAGGACATTTAGATGTTAACTGTCTGTCCAGCTTTGCACAAATAAACACGCCGCAGGACTGCTTGTATCGCACATGATATCGCACACAAGTAAACACACTACACAACTGCTTGTATCGCATATGATATCACACACAAGTAAACACTCTGTAAGACTGCTTGTATCCCACATGATATCACACACAAACATTCTGCAGGACTGATTGTATCGCACATGATATCACACACAAGTAAACACGCTGCAGGGCTGCTTGTACCGCACATGATATCACACATAAGTAAACATGCTGCAGGACTACTTGTATCACACATGATGACATACACATGTACACACGCTGCAAGACTGCTAGTATTGCACATGATATCACACACAAGTAAACACACTACACAACTGCTTGTATCCCATATAATATCACACACAAGTAAACACTCTGTAAGACTGTTTGTATCCCACATGATATCACAAACAAACATTCTGCAGGACTGCTTGTATCGCACATGATATCACACACAAGTAAACACGCTGCACGGCTGCTTGTATCGCACATGATATCACACAAGTAAACACGCTGCAGGACTGCTTGTACCGCACATGATATCACACATAAGTAAACACGCTGCAGGACTGCTTGTATCGCACATGATATCATACACAAGTACACACGCTGCAAGACTGCTAGTATTGCACATGATACCACATACAAGTAAACACACTACACAACTGCTTGTATCGCATACAATATCACACACAAGTAAACACTCTGTAAGACTGTTTGTATCCCACATGACATCACAAACAAACATTCTGCAGGACTGCTTGTATCGCACATGATATCACACACAAGCAAACACACTGCATGACTGTTTGTATCGCACATGATATCATACACAAGTACACACGCTGCAAGACTGCTAGTATTGCACATGATACCACATACAAGTAAACACACGACACAACTGCTTGTATCGCATACAATATCACACACAAGTAAACACTCTGTAAGACTGTTTGTATCTCACATGATATCACAAACAAACATTCTGCAGGACTGCTTGTATCGCACATGATATCACACACAAGTAAACACACTGCAGGGCTGTTTGTATCGCACATGATATCACACACAAGTAAACACGCTGCAGGGATGCCTGTATCACACATGATATCACACACAAGTAGCATGTTGCAGGACTGCTTGTATCGCACATGACATCACACACAAGTAAACACACTGCAGGCTGCTTGTATCGCACATGATATCAGACACAAGTAAAAAAAAAAAAATGCTTCTATCGGAGCTTAAATCAGAGATTTTAGATGCAAGACAATAACGGCGTGGCGCAGTGGAAGAATGGCCGTGCGCGACCCGAGGGTCCCTGGTTCAATCCCCACCTAGTACCAACCTCGTCATGTCCGTTGTGTCCTGAGCAAGACACTTCACCCTTGCTCCTGATGGGTGCTGGTTAGCGCCTTGCATGGCAGCTCCCTCCATCAGTGTGTGAATGTGTGTGTGAATGGGTAAATGTGGAAGTAGTGTCAAAGCGCTTTGAGTACCTTGAAGGTAGAAAAGCGCTCTACAAGTACAACCCATTTATCATTATTATCATTTATTATCAGAGTCTTTTTTTTAAATCATATTCGGACACCTTTACTCCCGGTTAAACTTGGCGTATCAATTGGATCTGTAAACATATGTTTATATGTTTTTTATCATTTGTCTTCAAATTAAATTCAATTAATATCTGATTTGAATAATATATAAATAAAAATAAAAAATAAAAATGATTTTTGTATTATTATTTCGTTATTTATAAACAAAATGCAATTATACTTCTTTTTTTTTTTCCAAGTTTAGATACTTATATATATATATATATATATATATATATATATATATATATATATATATATATATATATATATATATATATATATATATATATATATATATATATATATATTATTTATTTTTTTATTTTTTTGTTCAATCAAGTCTATGTATATTGGTCCTTTTTAAAAATTCCAATAAATATTAGGTTTAAAAAAGATTGATAAAAATAATTATAAAAACAGGGCCCTCCAAACACAATTATGCTTAGTGCCCAATTGTATAATACACCACACATGTATATTGTATAATCCCACTTGTCAAATATCCTATTTTAAGCATGTTTTTTTCTAAAATAATACATCAAATACTGGAGTGTGTTGCTGGATGAATAATACATGATCGTGTCTTTTCTTTTTGCAGAGGCTGGCTTTGAATTCACCGATTCATGTCAAGAAAGCCCAAACTATCCTAAATCTTGAGTGATTGGGGCTCAGGAGTGTGATGATATCGTTGAAAACTCCCCGCGCGCGTACTTTTGCTTGTGTGGCTGCAGCAGATTGCGCGTGTAAAGCCTGTCAGCATTACGCGTGATCGCAGCTAATCCGCCCATCGAGCCTCAAACAGCTGAATGGCGCAGCATTGCTCATCTGCTAATGCCGCCAAATAGAATCATCAATGAGGGAATTAGTGCGTGCGCAGACGCGCTAGTTAGCTGCTCCAGTGCAAATATACACCACTTTACACTTTTTGGGCCTTTGCTTGCAGCTTGACACGCTCTGTGTGTGATACGGTGACATGACAGGAGCAGACGCCACGCTTGGCAGCTCAGGTTTTGTGACTTCTCACGAGGGACACTCCAATCAGGGTATTATGTTGCCGATGAGTGATATTGGCTGATACCAATACCGATTCAATTACATTTTTTGAAATGATCTAAGGTGAGTGCTCTTGACAGTTTATTTAATGTCAACGCAATATTTAAACTAGTTCCTTATTGTCTTTTCCTTTACATAGAAAAGTAAAAATGACTATCTATTGGTAGTGTTACGATACGATTTTAGCTAAAAAAAAACAAAGTATCACATGATTTTGGCTTGCATGTCAGATACAAGCAGTCCTGCAGAGTGTTTACTTGTGTGTGATATCATGTGCGATTTAAGCAGTCCTGTAGTGTGTTTACTTGTGTGTGATATCATGTTCGATACAAACAGTCCTGTAGTGTGTTTACCTGTGTGTGATATAATATGCGATACAAGCAGTCCTGCAGCGTGTTTTCTTGTGTGTGTGATATCATGTGCGATACAAGCAGTACTGCAGAGTGTTTACTTGCATGTGTGATAGCATGTGCGATACAAATAGTCCTGCATACATGTTTACTTGTGTGCGTAATGTGCAATGCAAGCAGTCTTGCAGCGTGTTTACTTGTGTGTGATATCATATGCGATACAAGCAGTCTTGCAGCGTGTTTACTTGTGTGATATCAGGTGCGATACAAGCAGTCTTGCAGCGTGTTTACTTGTGTGATATCAGGTGCGATACAAGCAGTCCTGCAGAGTGTTTACTTTTGTATGTGATATCAGGTGCAATACAAGCAGTCTTGCAGCGTGTTTACTTATGTGTGATATCATATGCGATACAATCAGTCTTGCAGCGTGTTTAATGGTGTGATATCATGTGCAATACAAGCAGTCCTGCAGCATGTTTACTTGTGTGATATCATGTGTGATTCAAGCAGTCCTGCAGAGTGTTTACTTGTGTGGGATATGATGTTCAATCGAAGCAGTCCTGCATAATGTTTACTTGTGTGTAATATCCTGGTGGTAGAAGCAGTACGGCAGAGTGTTTACGTGTGTGTGATATCATGTGCGATACAAGCAGAGTGTTTACTTGTGCAAAGCTGGACAGACAGTTAACATCTAAATGTCCTCCAATAAGCACACAAGTTGTTGTAATTTACTTAAGTCATTTACAAAAGGTAAACATGCTAGGCTATAGGCTACTATGAGCGAGCAGCTACACAACAACTAAGCACACAAAAGCACACAAGCTACACATATGTAATAATCATTGAACAATATTGCAGTGTAAAATTTGTCAATATAAACAAGTATCAAATATTTATAGTTACCTATTACTTACGCATTCAAAGTTTCCGATGCATAAGCGTATTGGAGAGTATCCAGTAACAAACGTGTCCGCATCATTCAACTTACTGCGCCATGGCTCATAAGCTTAACTAAATGAATTATTGTTACCTGGTCCTGCCAAAAACAGATTAACACTCCCCGAGTTTACATCCCACACTACAAAATATTACAAGTGTGATATCATCCGTGGTGATATCGCATCGGAATAATATTTGTATCGGCCAATGCTCAAGGCTCCAAAATCGGTATTGTATCAGAAATTAAAAAAAATTGTATCAGGGCACTCCTACTACTCATTTTGGTTTTGCCCTTAAAGTCGTCCTACGTCCAGGGAATTATTTCTTAAACATTGACAAAAACAACAAAATTGTGGTTATATCATTCTATCACTAACTCTTGTTAATTGAATTCTTAATTTCACATCTTAAACTTTACCAAGCACAGATTTCTTGTTTCAAGCTAGTTTAGCGGTTAGCTTAGCCATTAGCATGCCTCGGTGTGTAAAAATTTCAGCCTCGTCTGACTTGATAATAATACTGAAAATACTAAGAAATTCAGATTATTGAAATCATTAGTCTTGGTTTAGGGAAGCCGCTCCACATTGTGTATGGAGAAACATCAAAGGTTGTATTCACCTTAACTATGAAATACTCAAATCTATAGTTCCATAGATAAACAATCATAAATTAATCATTCAGCACATACACAATGTTGACATCTATAGTTATATTTTGATAAACAATGATACATTAATCTTTCAGCACATGCACAATGTTGACATATATAGTTATATTTTGATAAATAATCATGAATTAATCTTTCAGCACATACACAATGTTGACATCTATGGTTATATTTTGATAATTATAAATTAATCTTTCAGCACCTACACAATGTTGACATCTATAGTTATATTTTGATAAACAATCATAAATGAATATTTCAGCACGTACACAATGTTGACATCTATAGTTATATTTTGATAAACAATCATAAATGAATATTTCAGCACGTAAACAATGTTGACATCTATAGTTATATTTTGATAAACAATCATAAATGAATATTTCAGCACGTACACAATGTTGACATCTATAGTTAGATTTTGATAAACAATCATACATTAATCTTTCAGCACGTACACAATGTTGACATCTATAGTTATATTTTGATAAACAATCATAAATTAATCTTTCAGCACGTACACGATGTTGACATCTATAGTTATATTTTGATAATTATATATGAATCTTTCAGCACGTACACAATGTTGACATCTATAGTTATATTTTGATAAACAATTATAAATGAATCTTTCAGCACATACACAATGTTGACATCTATAGTTATATTTTGATAAATAATCATAAATTCATCTGTCAGCACATACACAATGTTGACCTCTATAGTTATATTTTGATAAACAATACATAAATGAATCTTTCAGCACGTACACAATGTTGACATCTATAGTTATATTTTGATAAACAATCATAAATTAATCTCTCAGCACGTACACAATGTTGACATCTATAGTTATATTTTGATAAACAATCATAAATGAATATTTCAGCACGTACACAATGTTGACATCTATAGTTAGATTTTGATAAACAATCATAAATTAATCTTTCAGCCCGTACACGATGTTGACATCTATAGTTATATTTTGATAAACAATTATAAATGAATCTTTCAGCACATACACAATGTTGACATCCATAGTTATATTTTGATAAACACTCATAAATTAATCTTTCAGCACATACACAATGTTGACATCTATAGTTATATTTTGATAAACAATCATACATTAATCTTTCAGCACGTGCACAATGTTGACATATATAGTTATATTTTGATAAATAATCATAAATTAATCTTTCAGCACATACACAACGTTGACATATATGGTTATATTTTGATAATTATAAATTAATCTTTCAGCACGTACACAATGTGGACATCTATAGTTATATTTTGATAACAATACATAAATGAATCTTTCAGCACGTACACGATGTTGACATCTATAGTTATATTTTGATAAACAATCATAAATTAATCTCTCAGCACGTACACAATGTTGACATCTATAGTTATATTTTGATAAACAATCATAAATGAATATTTCAGCACGTACACAATGTTGACATCATAGTTATATTTTGATAAACAATCATAAATGAATATTTCAGCACGTACACAATGTTGACATCTATAGTTAGATTTTGATAAACAATCATAAATTAATCTCTCAGCACGTACACAATGTTGACATCTATAGTTATATTTTGATAAACAATCATAAATTAATCTTTCAGCACGTACACGATGTTGACATCTATAGTTAGATTTTGATAAACAATCATAAATTAATCTCTCAGCACGTACACAATGTTGACATTTATAGTTATATTTTAATAAACAATCATAAATTAATCTTTCAGCACGTACACGATGTTGACATCTATAGTTATATTTTGATAATTATAAATGAATCTTTCAGCACGTACACAATGTTGACATCTATAGTTATATTTTGATAAACAATTATAAATGAATCTTTCAGCACATACACAATGTTGACATCTATAGTTATATTTTGATAAACAATTATAAATGAATCTTTCAGCACATACACAATGTTGACATCCATAGTTATATTTTGATAAACACTCATAAATTAATCTTTCAGCACATACACAATGTTGACATCTATAGTTATATTTTGATAAACAATCGTACATTAATCTTTCAGCACGTGCACAATGTTGACAAATATAGTTATATTTTGATAAATAATCATAAATTAATCTTTCAGCACATACACAATGTTGACATCTATGGTTATATTTTGATAATTATAAATTAATCTTTCAGCACGTACACAATGTGGACATCTATAGTTATATTTTGATAACAATACATACATGAATCTTTCAGCACGTACACAATGTTGACATCTATAGTTATATTTTGATAAAAAATCATAAATTAATCTCAGCACGTACACAATGTTGACATCTATAGTTATATTTTGATAATTATAAATGAATCTTTCAGCATGTACGCAATGTTGACATCAATAGTTATATTTTGATAAACACTCATAAATTAATCTTTCAGCACGTACACAATGTTGACATCTATAGTTATATTTTGATAATTATAAATTCATCTTTCAGCACATACACAATGTTGACATCTATAGTTATATTTTGATAAACAATCATAAAATAATCTTTCAGCACATACACAATGTTGACATCTATAGTTATATTTTGATAAACAATCATAAAATAATCTTTCAGCACATACACAATGTAGACATCTATAGTTATATTTTGATAAATAATCATTAATTAATCTTTCAGCACATACACAATGTTGACATCTATAGTTATATTTTGATAAACAATCATAAAATAATCTTTCAGCACATACCCAATGTTGACATATACGGTTATATTTGGTTGACAATCATAAATGAATCTTTGAGCACGTACACAATGTTGACATCTATAGTTATATTTTGATAAACAATCATAAATTAATCTTTCAGCACGTACACAATGTTGACATCTAGAGATATATTTTGATAAACAATCATAAATGAATCTTTCAGCATGTACACAATGTTGACATCTACTTGTCCAGGGTGTACCCCGCCTTCCGCTCAAATGCAGCTGAGATAGGCTCCAGCACTACTGACCCAAATCGGAATTTTTTTCTTTTTAATCTGATTTTTTCCAGCTGACTGTTTACACTGCAAGTAAAATGTGATCGTTATCAGACTCCAGAGTAAACACGCACAGGACCCAATGTGGCCCCAATGTGGCCCCAATGTGACCTCGACGTCACTTGCATGTGCACTTTGATAAGGTGAAAACAAAGGAAGTCGCTACTACTACAAAATAAAATAAAAGTCGCCACACCTTAAACATTTTTTTTTGTTTTTTTTTTACGTGAAAGTGAATCAAAGTAATAAAATGTATGAATGGATTACATATAGTGTCATATATTTGGGAGGGTTGTAATGTTTAATGGCTGTTAAGTAGAGGAGACACAGACATCAGCTTTATTTTTCAACTCACACATAAACAAATGTGCCATGGCACCATTTCCGGTCTTTTAACAATCGCTATTTCTTCTAAATAAAAATATATATTAGGGTTGTACGGTATACCAGAACTAGTAGAGTATCGCGATACTAATGAATCAAAAACGGTACTATGCTCTGTTTGAAAAGTACCGGTTCGCCATATTTTTTTTTACAGGCATGATGGCGCGTCGTCGTCACGTCATGACATTGCTGGTTTTACGAACATAGGAGCATGTTCGGCAGCGCACAAGCACGGAGTACTTACAAGCAGACAGTGTGTATACAGAAAAGGGAGAATTGACGCATTTTAGCTTAGAAATTCACGGTAAAAGGTGAGGAAGGAAGAGATGCTTTCAAACATGGCTAACGTCCATCTGCAATCGGCAGTATTTTAGCTACTTCTAAATCACTAATCCTCATCTCCATGGCAACAAATAAAGTGAGTTTCTTACATGTACCATTATCACTGCAGGACGAGGAATAGCTAAACATGCTTCACTTCACACCGTAGCTCACCGGCGTCACAATGTAAACAAATGCCATGGGTGGATCTACACCTGACATCCACTGTAATGATACCAAGTACAATAGCATATCTAGTTGATATTACTATGATTACATCATTTTTATCGTCACAAAATATTTTTTCTTTTAAATTTCATATTTTATTCATAAACTCAGGAAATATGTCCCTCGACACATGAGGACTTTGAATATGACCAATGTATGATCCTGTAACTACTTGGTATCGGATCGATACCTTAATTTGTGGTATCATCCAAAACTATTGCAAAATATCAAACAACAGAAGAATAAGTGATTATTACATTTTAACAGAAGTGTAGATAGAACATGTTAAAAGAGAAAATAAGCAGATATAAACAGTAAATGAACAAGTGGATTAATAATCATTTTTTTACAGCTTGTCCTTAATAATGTTGACAAAACAATAGAATGATAAATGATCAAATATGTTACTGCATATGTCAGCAGACTAATTAGGAGCCTTTGTTTGTTTACTTACTACTAAAAGACAAGTTGTCTAGTATGTTCACTATTTTATTTGAGGACAAACTTGCAATAAGAAACATATGTTTAATGTACCCTAACATTTTGTGTTAAAATAAAGTCAATAATGTCATTTTGTGTGGTCCTCTTTATTTAGAAAAGTATCGAAAAGTATCTAAATAAATCTTGGTACCTTGGTATGTATGTGTGTGTATATGTACTGTATATATATATATATATATATATATATATATATATATATATATATATATATATATATATATATATATATATATATATATATAGTTAGATCAGGAAAAAACACGGAGGCTATATCATCCCTGTTTCGCAGGTTTCCATGGTCTTCAGGAGAGTTTTTATAGAAATAAACTCCTCTTTGCTCTTCAGGGGAGTTTATAAAAATATTCTCCCCTGAAGAGCAGGAAAACCTGCGAAACAGGCTTGTAGGGATGATATAACTTCCGTGTTTTTTTCCTGACCTAACATATATTCCGTCCTACCCCGGTATTGAGCACTGTATAACGGATAAACCACAGTAACCTTGACTATATATATATATATATATATATATATGTCTTAATAAGGTTATCCAAAAAATAGTGCTCGATACCGTAGTAGAGCGCAATATATGTATGTGTGGGAAAAAAAATCACAAGACTATTTCATCTCTACAGGCCTGTTTCATGAGGGGGGGTTCCCTCAATCATCAGGAGATTTTAATGGGAGCATTCACATACCATGGATTATATAGGGCACAGAGTGGGTGGTGATTGGCTCATGTGTTACTTAGGAGGTGTTTCCGTCTGTGGTGGCTTGCTGATACAATTTCGCTGCGCTTGTTGAGGGATGACAGGTCTGGACGGTATATTATAAACAGTTTCTCTTTCAAGCATAGGTTGCATCTTTTATTACCACTATTGTAAGGTGTGCTGGATGCAAGAATTTGCCATGTTATTGAATATTCAACATTATTGTCTTTGAGGTCCCAAATGTGTTTGCTGAGTTCTGTGGTATTCCGCAGGTTTTGGTTCCTGAAAGAAGCCTTGTGATTGTTCCATCTGGTTTTGAACTCTCCCTCAGTTAATCCTACATATGTGTCGGATGTGTTAATGTCCTTGCGTGTTACCTTAGATTGGTAGACAACTGATGTTTGTAAGCACCCCCCGTTGAGAGGGCAATCAGGTTTCTTTCGACAGTTGCAACCTTTGTTGGTTTTGGAGTCGCTCTGTCCGGGGGCCGACGGCTCATTTGCAATTGTTTTGTTGTGGTTTGAGATGATTTGTCGTATATTGTTCATACAGCTGTAGCTCAATTTAATGTTGTTCTTGTTGAATACTTTTCTTAGGGTGTTGTCTTTGGGAAAGTGTTTGTCAATCAGATTGAGGAATTTGTGTCCAATGTTAGTTGAGACGTTTTTGCTGTATGGGGGGTTGTACCAGATGATGTCGTTTCGTTTTCTGTTCTTTTTCGGTTGGTTTCCTGGCATGGGTTCATAGGTGAGGGTGAAATTGTATGTGTAAACGACATCATCAAAGACAACACCCTAAGAAAAGTATTCAACAAGAACAACATTAAATTGAGCTACAGCTGTATGAACAATATACGACAAATCATCTCAAACCACAA